>NW_011499872.1:601791-700519 GCF_000495115.2 Populus euphratica | reverse complement strand
GAGGGGAGTGGGGGGGGGGGGGAGGGAGAGGTGGAGGAGGTGATAAAGATAGACTTCTTCTTTTTCTTCCTTTTCTCTCCCCTTTAATTTTTTTTTTTTTTCCACTTTTTTGTTTGTGTTGGGTTTGAACAAATTTAAAGTTGTGGTGGCCTTTTTTTTTTTTTATTTCCTTTCTCTGACGTTTGGTATTTGTGTCTGTGGTGATTCTTTCACTAGTATTACCGTCACGGTCAGTGATCGCTGGCGTTTTGATCCATTGATATGGTGCCACGTTTTGGAATATGGTGGGAAAGAGTGCCGCCTCTTGGGCGGTGAAACTAGCTTTTATTGAGTCAGTACGACTACGTTTTATGCTGGGTTATGATGGACTGCTGTAACCCATGTTCTATGGTTCTGTGATGGGCTTTGAGGCCCAAACCGACGAGTTTTGTCAGGATTAAGGATTGGTCTTTAGAAATTTGAACAGAGCCTAGGCTAATAATAATAAAAATCCTGTTGAACAATAAAAATAACTCAGACAATCAAAATTTATAAACTTCATGCATCTGAGATTGTGGTCCAGAAAGAGAAAGGGGAATGCTGCTGCTGTGAATTGATGGCCTCAAATTAATTGTGAATTGTGAGGGCAGCCCCACTTGAATCGATCAGTACCACATGTTCATGAAACTTTGACAAGGGAAACACACAGGCCTAACGAAAAAAGATGGAAAGGAGTAAAATGGCAGTAGCAGATGAACAAGAAATCAGATCTCTCTATAGGTCAAGTCCCCAAACATAACAAAAAACTTAATATCCCACCAAATACCAATCAAAATTGGTGCCCTTAAGTATGAAAGTGACTAGTTTCCTTGATAATGGGAGCTTTAAAGTGGATTAAGAAGAAAATTCTGCTGTGTTGAGGTCAAGCTAAATATGTGTAATTGGGGGCAGAAACTAGGAATTTATGGCATAGACGATCTTCCTTGGATCAGAATTAGGATCAACTTGGTCTGGCTGCTGAGTCATTTTTCTGCATAAACGATATGGGAACCAAGCAAAGTCCTCTACTTTGCAGGTCTCGCAGTTCACCGTCAGTTTCCTGTGATATGCGCAAGTTTTTAACAGAAGTATTAGAGTGATAGAGATATGCTTGAATGAATTAATCTATGGCTAAAATGCTAAAGATCTCGTGTAAATCTAGCAACCTGTGACTGTTGAATAGGTCTTGTACTATTGCGTGAGCTTGTCAGCATCTGAAACAGATTCTGTACCGGAACCAGGAATAATTTATATAAAAAAAAGGTTAATCAACATTTGAATAATTCATTACTAAATAATTAGCTGAGCAGATTTATACCTGGATTTGCTCTTGAAGGAGTTTGATGTGAAGAGAAGCCTCTAGTAGAACAGAGGCAGTGTCTGCCTGCAATAAAACCAGAACATAATCGGTTTTCTAAGATGATAAGGGAATAAATGTTTCCACTTGAGGAATAGAAAAGCAGCAACTATAAAACGAATGCTATCTATTTACATATAGATTAACTGACCTTGCCATATGGAGAGACCAACTTTTGAAGAGTTGTGATTTTGTCACTCAGCTTTTTGCTTCTTCTCACTGGCACCTGCAACTGCCAGCCAAAAAAGAAAACCTTAAGAACTTAAAACAGATGCTTGGTTAGAAGGAGAGGGAAAAAAAAAAAAACTTTGTGCTTTTCATGTTCTGGAAATGGATGAAGTTTTTGTCAGTTTTTATTTCTTTTGGTTCTATTTCTGGTTTGTTTCATATTTTGGTCTTTCATTTCCCTTGTTGTTAATACTTGACATGCACTTCCTACCTTTTGCTCTTGGATGCTGAGTGATTCTCTGGCTTGGTGATTCCATGGTTCTTGAGGGGAATTATCCTTCTTTCTCTTTTTAGTCTTCCATGTACTCAAAGCAGTCTTGTTTTCAATGAGATCGTTAGGTTCTCTTTGAAGTAGTAGGTTTGTAAGCTCATCAATTGACCTTTTCCTCATTTGCATGGCCTGAAAGTCCTGAAGAACAAGGGTAAGATTAGGAGATTGATACTCTACTTTGCTGTTCTACAGACTGTTATTAAATCAAATTTTGTGGTGCAGTGCAGGCAAGTCCATTAGGATGGCCACAACAAAAAATTATCCATCAAGTTCTTCAATAATATATTCTTTTCCAGTCCATATGTGACAAGGACTGCTCTATATGCTATCTAACATCCAATGAGTTTTATATTCCATGAGGGATATGCAAGCTAGACCTGTTTTTTAATTTAATTCACTCAATCGTTTTCTGTTCTTGCATTGATTGTCACTAATCTTTTCAAATGATCATTAACTAGTGGTTTAGCAAAATATGACAAGATTTATTAAGAGGCCTGAGATGAACTAGAGACATTACCTTGTATAAATATAATAATAATTAAGCCATAATTAGTTTAATGTACAAGAACATCTAGAAAATATTTCTCACATCACACACGAATTAGTAACAGGAAATAGTGTATTGTTTACCATTTGAACATCTGTAATAGAGACCCTCTTGCTTAGTGGCGTTGACTGCTGTGGGATGTTGCTGCAGGTAGAGGATGCAGATTGATAGCCAGCCACTAAACAAGGTAAACAAGCCATTAAATGGAGGATATAGGAAACTGAGATGGTTAGCAGGGTGGAAAGAGAACTCCAAGATCAGGCAAAATTGAGAAATATTTTCTGAAGTTTATAATGGATGGAGATTCACTGAACCTGGTTGATGGCTAGCAAGGGATTCATAAGGAATACAGAAGCCTCCATCTCGTAGCTGGTGGCCATCATTGAAGACTTTGGAGTCCAAATAAAAGCTAGTACCATGGACATTTCTGCTTAAAGGAAATCAGAAAGCAACATTAACAAGAAGTGGGCCTAATCTTTTAAGCACAAATAAGGATGAATCTCTCCTATTATAAAAGTTGAAGCTTCAACTTTGAATGCTTATATTGTCCATATAAATTCTAACCTAATCCAAATGTTTAAAAAAAAAATTACTTAGAATGTTCACAACAAGACATACAAGAAGCTTGTCAAGTAAAGGTTGGTGTAATAAATCGCATTGACAAAAAAGGGTTACATCAAGTGCTTTCAAGTTTGACATTGAATGTGGTTAGTTGTATTTGAGCCAAACAACAAAAGAAAACTTCTATTTAACATCATGTAGGCCTAAATTTGAATGGTATGAGTCTATCAGATTCCTTTCGTTCATGTATGTTCATGCCATCACTTCTCATAGAACAGTACAGAAGAGATACTGATTACAACGAGACAATACAGCCCAGCATCACGGAAACTCGAAGTCAAAGCTCAAGGGACAATAGTTTAAATTAACATGATCCTGAGGAAATTCGAAAAATACTGTCTTTTGTATCAGCAATGTGGTCATGAACTGAAAGAACTACTGGTAACTTTCTACTTGTCTTTCTTTAATGGGATCTTGATTTTAACAAATCATTTTCACCACTGACAAATAAAACAAACAGAAAGCACCTTTCTTGTTTAAGATTCTTCTTCGTAAAAAAAAAAACCAAGGAGAGCAAGAACACATACATTTTGGCATCCATTGACATAGAGACTTCCAGATTTGGCCTCTGAACCTTATTGTTCCCTGAAACAAATTGGTTACATACAAACAACATCACATCGTTGATAGCCCAAATCCCTCTTTCAAGAGTATATTACTAATTTTTTTAGGCAATTGATGATCAAGGACTCTGGTCCGGTTCAAGCTTGTTCACATAGAGCCTCTTCAATCACAGTTTAAGCTAGCCAAATATTTTGAAATCTTGAAGATCTTAAGATATTAAGATGATTACCGAAGTTGTAAAGGTGTGAAGATGCTGTTGGAAGAAGAGCATTCCTCATTTTGAGAAATTATAACTATATGTTCTTTGCGATGAGATTTCTTAAGAATCAATGTTTCCTGACCAGAAGCCTGAACTCAAAGGCTTGTTTTCTGCTCTAAACGCAGTGACCTGATGAAACAAGAGTGAAAATAAGAGGGCAGAAGTTAATTAAATTATGATAAAGCCAAATTGGAAGCAACATATAAATGCATATATACAATAAAATTTATAAGCATACGATGTTGAAGCTCTTCTTAGCTGGAAGAAGAGATTTATTGTCATGGAAAAGGATTAAAAGTGGTCCAACAACGACTGAAAATGAAGGGGAAGTGAAAATTCCAGCCTTGCATAAGCATGCTGTGATGTTTGAAGAGAAGAAAAAACCACTAAATTTGAACATGCGAATCAGTTTTGATCAAGCAACTGCTTATTGACGTCCATGTGAACATGCTATAACTTACAAAATAAATTCAAGTAATTAAGCCTAGTGCATTGCAATAATAGGCTTTCTTCTTCTCGTGTTAACAGGTTTTGACCAAATGTCTCTCGTAGATCCTTAAACAACTACCATAACCTAAACTGAGAAGAAAATGTTCAAAAGATAGTAATGTACGTAAATAAATCAAGAGCTTTCACCACCTCAGTCTGAAAGACAGAAAAATAACTCCTGGCTCTAAGATGGTATTCTTTGCTCTGTTGCCTGCTGGTAACAACTTAATTAAAAAGACTCTTGAGTGGAGAAATTATTGTCTTGATGTAAATATGATCGTGTAGGATTTGTTTGAGTATAGCAACGACTCTTTCCCTTCGAAGAGAGAGTGGTTTTGTGGGCACAGCGAAGCTCGAGTCTATTTGTTGCATGGTGAGAGGAACAGGGTGACTCGTCTGGAGAAAGAACAAACTCAATAAGTAGGTGGAATGGCTCTGAACGGCAGTTAACTCCTCTTCGATGCTGTCCCTTTCTTTTCATATTGACTTGTTTTGATTAGTGGAAATTAAGTATTCTATTAAGATTCGATGAGTTAATTAATTGTGTAATTAGAGAAACACAAAGTAAAAACATGCGTGGCCCTGGCGTCAACCTGGCCAGTTACGAAGACAATATTGGATGTTTTGGATTCGGCTTGTTGCGAGTTCTTGTCTTGGCTCGGGATAAAAGTTAAAATACACTTATTTTCTTAAATAAAATATTAGTAATGCTTTGACGAGGAAAACCAAAGGGATGTTTAATATTTTGTTTTCACAGCCTCGGTTTTTAAACACAGATAATAATAAATAAATAAAAAGGTCAAATTAAGTGCTAATTTTTCATGAATGGGTCAATCAAGTACCATTGGATTGATACCATCATTGGGAATAGTAAGGTAGATTGTTAAGCGGAGAAATTATAGTTTACCTTCTTTAATAAAAACATACACTTTTTTTTAATATTAAAAAATTAATCTAACCAAGATTTAACTGGAAAATTCGACGAAAAAGGCTATTATGACAGCAAAATATATTATATTGGGACAAGCTTATCTTTTTTTCTTAAAAAAAATACAATTTTAATTTGACTACCAATAAACCATGAGATTAGCATTGATCTTTCGTTAAATAGTGTAGACGGCTAAAGCACTTAGCTTCATGTTAAAATTGAGCTCTAGATCTTCAAATGAATTTCAATTTGGGATACAATATTTACTCCGAAGTAGATATAAAAAAATCTTGTCTTCCCTGCATGGTTCTTGCTGCTTGTCGGCTCATGCCCCGGCGAGGCTTAATCCTCCTGGCCATTGGACACAAGGATTAATGCTGACCTATTCCCTTTCTATCGTGGCAATTTTGTCATTGGATAAGTCATTAAGCATACTAATCCATGTACATTAATCAACTTGATCAGAATTTGGGTCGCACCAACAACTTATTTTTCACATATCAGTTGATAATATTTGAGTTGATATCCTATACTTTTAGGCAAGGAAATGCACTAAACTAGAAAGAAAAAGGAAAAAAACGATTAATCATTCAAAAAAATAAAATAGAATAAATAGATGGTGAAATTAAAATTTTCTAAAATGAATATCCACAAGCTATCCAAGAGTATAAATTTAAACACACAATACCTCCACGTATCTTAAAAATAATACATACATATATATATATATATAACGTTGACTTGAATATTGTCAACATGCAAGCTTATGTATTTCTTTGTCTTTGCACGAGTATATAGGTTGCGATGACCTATATATAATAAACACGAAGTTCTCCGGTGATCAACACCTGTAATTATACCCATGTATATGTTGTCAACGTCCTGGTGTTTGTATTTACCTTGGATTGTTGGTGACTCCCTTGCAATTAACTATTCTCCAATCACCCTGATCTGCTGTAATTTTTAATTTAATCAAAATTTGTAATGACGAATGTCAAGCTCCATGTATACAGAAGAACACATTGAGAAATTAATGCGCCGGTAGGATGAAATTCATCACTGGATAAAGATAGGGGATTCGATAAAGATTTCTCTAAAATTATGGGATCCCAGCTGAAACAATTTATTTTTTAGTATTCATAAAAATAATAAGCGTATAATTTGAGATTATATTGAAGTTACTTTTTGTAGTTTAATTCAACAATCTTGAAAACTCTTAGCATTGGATATTTTAGTTCATGATAGTAACATTTTTGTTGTAGTTTAATTCAACAATCTTGAAAACTATTTTAGTTCATGATAGTAACATTTTTTAGTTAATTTATAAATTAAAAAAGATTGGGTGTATTTGATACTGCATTTTAATGCATTTTAAAAGTACTTTTTTAAAAAAATATTTTTGATATTTTTAGATTTTAAAAATAATTTTTAAAAATAAAAAATTATTATCATACTTAAAAAAAGCCACGTCTACACTTCCAAATTAATTCCCCACTGCATGGCTAGCTAGGCCAGGATAATCCATATACTGATCATTTTAGCTCACGCGCCAGGAAAAAAGAAAAAAGAAAAACTTAAGATGTAAGGTGAATTAACTGTACATCTAGATATATATATCATTATTTATCATAATATTTTAATTACTATTTTGCACTTCCTGATAAAAAAAAAAGCGAGGTTTTTTATTATTATCATACTAATCTATAATAATTCTTTTTTTAGCTTTTTAAAAACACCTTATAAATATTATATCACACTTAATAACATATTTTTTTAAAAAATTGATTTAAATCAATTCACTATCATATCTTTAAAAGAAAAATTTTATAAACTGACAACCAGGGATATTCTTGTATCTTCAAACTATTTTTTTTTTAATTATTAGCAAGTTGACTTGAGGATGATTTGGTGTTTTTGTAGGTGTAGATATTAAAGTTTTTTTAAATGGTTGATGCAGGTATATCAAATTAATTTTTTAGTTACTAACGAGTTCACTCTAAGGTAATTTCATATTTTTATAAATATAGAAATTAATCTGAAAAAAAATGATTGGCCTGCTTTTTATAATTTTTTTTTAATTCTAGCTTTAAATATTGAGTTTTATTTAGTAATACATCTAAACCCGACATAAAAACACTACTTCAAAAAAATGTGATGTATAATTTGCTAAGAGGGATGGATTATTTTAAAACTTTTGATTTCCATTGTATATTTAATATAATATTAACATTATAACATAAATCAATCATTAACATGTAAAATGCAAATTTATCCATCTCGAATGAAAGAAAATAAGGCAAACATTGAAATATATTCTTTACTTTTTTAATTAAAATCTAGAGAATAGGTTGATCTCAATTTTTATTATTTTTAGATTTATTAATCACATTAAATCCGAAAAAAAAAAGTTTCTTAAATCACCTGTACATTGCTAGAACTTTATTTAATCTATAAAAAGTCTAAAAATACTTAAAAAGAGGTCCACAAAAATGTATACAGTAGAGGATAAATACATGCTTTGCCCATGGAAACTCATTAAATCAGTTTCCTAAAGCCCATCGACCATACGATTGATTAATGGGCCTCACTAATAAGTCTCATGTAAGATCCACTCATTACGAGAGGATTAATTAGTTAGGCCCCGATATTTCTCGATCGACGAACAACAAAGTAAAATCCGGCCCAACTTTTGAAAAAACCTAATACGAGGGCAATCCAGTAAATCAGCTCAAAACCCACCATTTATATACACACAATATTTCACATGTTCACCCTCTCGAAACCCTAACTCTCGCTGTTTTCACCAGGAGGCGCCTCTGCAGTTCGCTCTCTGCCTCTCTTCCCGGTACGTCTTAGATAAGTCATGGATTTTTCATCAATCCTTTCTTTGATTTGATTTTTATAACATGGCATTGTCCTTTATTTTGTTTTTCTCATCGTAGCTCAACAGACTTGAGTATTGCTTCTGTTTGTGTGTGTGTGTTTCCCTTTAAAGATTGCTCTCGGATCGATTCTTGTGTAGTCATGTGGTTTAGGCGGATCTCATCAGCTCTGTTTGTCCTTTTGGTGATAGAAAATGAGAAGGGAAATACTGAAGCCTGGTTTCTTGTATCAACTCCTTATATGCCATCCAAGGCTAAAAAAAGAGCAGTTTTGATTAAACTTGATTTCTTTTATGTTTTCTTTTGGCTTTTTGTGATCAGCTTTCTCTAAAATGTGGAATTTAATATTTTTTTTGGTTTTCTCCAGCTTGTTATATATCCTGTTATGTGTTTCCAATTTATTTTCTGTTTTCATTTTCTTTTGAAAGTTGGGAAATAGGTAGAATTGAGATTTGGGTTTAGTTACCTTGTCCTAAAATGGTTGTGATTGAAGAGTGGAAAACAAAGTTTGTAATTGCTTTCCATAACACATTTTGTAATGTGCATTTCAAAATCTTTTGGCAGTCATTGACCTTGTACTTGTTAAATTTGTGTACCAGCGGCAACAATGGTGCGAGTTAGTGTTTTGAATGATGCTCTGAAGAGCATGTACAATGCAGAGAAACGTGGGAAGCGCCAGGTCATGATCAGGCCTTCCTCAAAAGTGATCATCAAATTTCTGTTGGTGATGCAAAAGCATGGTAATGATCCATGCTTTACTTGTATTCTTTCTAGCTGTTGTTTCATTTTGGATTTGTAAATTAAATGTAATTCTTTCTGGATTCTGCTCTGTAGGTTATATTGGTGAGTTCGAGTTTGTTGATGATCACAGGGCTGGTAAAATCGTTGTCGAACTAAATGGAAGGTTGAACAAATGTGGGGTTATCAGTCCTCGTTTTGATGTTGGTGTTAAGGAGATTGAAACCTGGACTGCAAGGTTGCTCCCCTCAAGACAGGTCAGTTCATGAAGTGAACGAGTTCACTTCAATTTCAATTCCAATATCTGCTTTTACTGCAAATATCATGTCTGCAAACAGGATGCATCAGGATCATGCAACCGAATGCTTTTGCAAACATGGAAAACCGATTTAAATTTTAATGAAGCTCATACCAATATTTATCTGTATGAGGATATGTAATGTGATGGAATCTATAAGTAAACTATAATTAATCAATGGTGATTATTCTTGTTTCCAATTATGGTTCTGGTCATGTCTTTGCTGTGCTGACTGTACATTAATGACTTGGTCATTGCAGTTTGGATATATCGTGCTCACAACTTCTGCTGGTATTATGGACCATGAGGAAGCTAGAAGGAAGAATGTTGGTGGGAAAGTGCTTGGTTTCTTCTACTAAGCTGGGTTTTTCCTGGTTTGAGAGCGAGTTGTCCCATTTATGAGAACTTTTTGGATGTATGTTGAGACTTGTTTACAATAGGATTTTGTTCCATGCGTTGTTTGTTTTTATGCTTTTTCCATAGTCTAGCTGTTGTGTTCACATTAATTAAGTCACCAATGTGTTTTGTAGCTCTCATCTATCTAATAGCAGCTTACGTTGGTTATCATGTTCATGCGGGGAATTGAAGTCTGAATCTGATCCTTGAAAAGTATTGAGATGTTTTGTGTTACTGGTTCTAGTTTCTAGAATTCAGGATCCATTGCATATCCATCTTCCCATGGAGTGGTGGGCTTTCATTTTTCATACAGGGAAGCACTTTTACATGATAACTCGTCTTAAACCGTTACTGGAAAACAGTTTTTACCTAAACTAAACTTGACCGTGCTTGATGTTATCTGTGTTCTAGCTTCTTTAGTGTGCGGCAAGTAGGTTTGTGTTATTTTTCTGGTAGTGAATTGTCGTTTATAATCAGAGATTGGAGGGATGAATGTTAATGAAATATCATGCGAAAATGCATGATGTACTGGATTAGAGAATTTACACAGCAAAGTGGGGCTGGGTTTTCTCTTTAGTTCAAGCCACTGGGCTCCCATGGCAATCCGCATGTATCTTCTAATTAGGTGTAGATTGTCTGCATAGAGAACTCGAGACCCAAGATCTGCATAGATGCACTTGTGACCTGTGGGTTAATAAAACCCTCTCGCTTGAATGTTGCACGTATTGAACTTCGGGAGGAGGACAGGTCTCAAATAATTATAGCCGTTATAAAAGCACGCCGTTTTACTTTCAATCCGCACCGTTTCTGTCTCTCATGCTAGAGTAAAGGGGTCACTCAAGGAGAATAGTCTAGAAGAAATGCTAGTAACAGATTTAAAAGATTTCTTTTCCTTCTTTCATCGCGTGATTCCCAGGTTTGATTTCTTTTCCTTCTTTCATCGCGTGATTACAATCCCAGGTTGGTTACCTGAAAATACCCCTTGTACCATCGAAGCACCGCCATTTGTCTGTAACGTTTAATTTAAAATGATCTAAATGGCTGGATGCTATCCTCGAAACCTTTTTAGGAGAACCAGTCTGGACACGTTTTTCTCTTGATGTTGCCTTAATGATAGGTTATAATTGATGGGAGCAACGTCGATATATTTTTTTTTTTCCCGTTAATCACTCGGTGCAATTGTCGACCGCAGAGCTCAAGTTAAATAGCGATCGTGTAAAATCCAATAAGTACCCAGTCTAGTGGGCACCTCGCACGAATGGCCTTCTGAGTTGAGATGACAATCGGCAACAGAGGATGGTTGTAAAACCTCCAGCTCTTTATTTTGTCAATGTTTTCAGTTTTTGCAAGAAGAAACAGGGATGACACAATAAATAAATTGTAGTGACAAAAAAGGTCCCTATTCACACTGTGTTTAAACATAAGCTGTTTATTGATTGGGGAACAATGGCATAATTCAAACCCTAAGACAAAGCAGAAATCATATAAAAGAAGGCATGTGGGAATTGAACTCGCGTTTCCTTTGCAATATATACGAGTAAATGCAAGGATGATAGAATAGGTTAAAATTGGCCTAATAATATGTCAAGCCATAGTGATGTGGATACATTGCCAAAGGTAGTAGTTGCCCTAATGGTGTAAAAACCATCATGACCTTACTTGAACATAACAATCCTCTTCATTTTCCTCGTTGTCGCCGCTTCCATTGCCACCTTCCCCGCAACCACCAGCCTTGCAACCGCCCATGTATAGGGGCTCTAGGGAGGATTCATGCAGAGACCGAAGTATTGAAGAGAAAGAGCCATGGAAAGGATTGAAGGGATGTCTCTTGGGGTGGTGGTGGGGTTTTTGTAGTGTTGGTGGTGTGGGAGAGGATCTTCTAAGCATATGCTTTGAAGCACAACTTTTTTTAAGTGTCATTGCTTTACTTTTTGCTCACTTTTTTAATATTTCAAGGGAGGCATCAGACAATTGTGGAATATACGCAAGATATTCTGGCTATTCACTTCGGTGTTCCTTCGCGTCAGGAGCTGGTGGATATGCGCCGCTTTGCTGATCGTACAGAGTTTGTGGCTTTTTTGCCCGTTGTTGGTCTGATGTAGAGCGTGATTGGGAGGGCTTTTTTGCCCGTTGTTGGTCTGATGTAATTCCTCTGATGTAATTCCTGACGTGATCGGTCAAATTTTGTTTTTTAAAATATTTTTTATTTAGAAAAATATGTTAATAATATTTTTTTATTTTTTAAAAATTATTTTTGAAATCAGCACATCAAAATAATTTGAAAACATCAAAAACATATTAATTCAAAACTATATAAAAAAAAATTCAAATTTTTTTAAAAACGCTTTTGAAACGCAATTCCAAACAGTATCGTAATTCCTCTTATGTAATTCCTGACGTGATCAGTCAAATTAACCATAACAATTGGACTTTGTTTGGTGTCCGAAAAAATTAGAAATTGTGCTTCATTCTCCTACCTCAAGTTCGAACAACTCTCGTGCTTGACATATCACCCTAGTATAGCCTATGCTTATGTACTATAGGCCCCATTTAAAAGAGTGGGAATTTCTGCTATCGCAATTTCTCCTTGGATGAATAGAGAATTGAAAGAAAGACTTACATGCATCGTACAGGCCAGCAGTTTCTACCCTGCTTACGTTAATCGTTAATTCATTTGAAACAGAGTGCTTTGGTTGTCGTCGAGAAAAACAACAACGGAGCACACCGGGAGACCTTAATTTTGGACCAGACTGAAAGGTTATGAGCCATTTAAACGAGTGGGAATTTCTGCTAATGCAATTTCTCCTTGGATGAATAGAGAATTGAAAGAAATACTTACATGCATCGTACAGGCCAGCAGTTTCTACCCTGCTTGCGTTAATCGTTAATTCATTTGAAACAGAGTGCTTCGGTTGTCGTCGAGAAAAACAACTGTGGAGTACACGGGGAGACCTTAATTTTGGACCAGACTAAAAGGTTATGAGCGTGAGTTTTGTCGCTGGGCTTAAGGTTTTGCTTGAGTAGGAGCGCACCTGGGCTCACATGTCCAGTAGAAATTGGCCTCGTTCTTGCTTTGGACTTGATATGGTTTCGAGAGAGCTTCGTGGTTTAAGCGAGCATTTGGGATCTGAAGGCCCCAGTAAATCCCCTCGAAAAAGGAAAAGGAAAAATAATCGAGTTGATTTCTTTTAATTGATTGCGACGATAATTTTTTTTAATCGCTCAATTTGATTGGATTACAGGATAAAAAAACTTTTAAAAATCAAGATATCTATATTATTTTTCACAGCATAAGATATAAAACTCTAAAAGTCTTATTAGAGCATGTATATCCTTCTCTTGTTTGAATTGTGAACATACACAACGAAAAAAATTAAATTGAAAAAAAAAAGCTCGGTTTTGAATTCTAGCTTTTTAATGAAACACAAATTATTATTAAAAAAATTAATTAGTTCGTGTGCAAGGATTTTTTTATATTTTCATCATTTTTTTATTATAACCAAAGTGAATAATGGTTAATTTGTTGATTTAATATGTATATATATATATATATATATTAGCATGTGCATTGCAAGTATAACAGCATGGGTGTAGCGTGGGCATGGTGATGCTATTTGGAAAGAAGATATTGATAATCAAATATTTTTTTTTTTATGGTGGTGTTTAAATTATCTAGATAATCTTTATATTTTTAAAAAATTTATATGATTTATTAATTTTTGATCTGATTCAGTGTTAAAGATGTTTTTTTATTTGTTCTTTTTTCAATTATTTTTATGCACAACTCTATAGAATTTAAAATAATCTTTTATTTTGTTAAAAAAATTGATTCATGTTATTTTAATTATTATTTTTTAAAAAAGATTTTTTATCACTTTAACACCCTTTCTTTTCCTGTCAAAAAAATTTATCTTAGTTGCGGGAACAACCGATCCAGTCAATATCTATTTGAAAAGTTACAATAACAATATTTCTCATTTAGATTAAACATGTCATGGTTATAGCTAGAATTGCAATATAACTCGGATCTTCTCCGAGCGGCCAGGTAAAAAGTCTTTCCTGGAGATTCCAGTCACTTAAAATAATTGTTTAGATGACAAGAGGACTGGATATGTAGATGGACTTTCACATCCCGTGACTCTACCGATCATTAACATGATCTCGATCATCCCAACCAAAAAAAAAAAAAAAAATTGTCTTGATAAACTGTCATGTCAATTTGTTAACATCTCGAAATTATAACTGCAACATCCATATTGATCACAGACAGTATTGACAAGGAACTACAGTAATTCCATGCGCACTGTGCATTATATTATTTATTTTATAATTATTAACACAAACTAGTTTATGTTAAATAGTGTAATTGTAGTTATTTTTAAAAATATATTAAAATAATTTTTTTTAAATTAGTGTATTAAAACGATTAAAGATATATAAAAAAATTATTTTTTAAAATTTTTTTAAAAATATAAATTAGCCCACATTTCTAAATACCTTTTATACTTTATAGTAAAAAAAGAAGAAGCTAAAATCATCATTCATTGTCTTTATTAGAGTAATAATTATTTTTTTTTTTAAATCAATTCAATTCTAGAACTTTTTCCCTTTATAATTAAACAATTTTAAGTTTAGGTTAACGATCAATTGCATGTTTTTTAAAGAGAAGATTGAATTAAAAATCAGGGAATCTAATAAAAAAAAGATAAGATAAGTGATATCTTTGAATTTTATACAAAAAAATTATTCTGATTCCTGTATTTTTTGGTTTATGAATTACCAATACTTTTAGTTTTTATAAATTAAATTTTAATATTAAAGTTTTTTTTTACTTGTTTAGTTTTTTTTTCGTTAGAAAAGAGAGAGAGGGCCGCCAAATTTAAAAGAATAAAAAAATTAGTTATTGCTAGTGATTCCAATGAGGATACAAAATATCTAAATATTTTGATTTTAGATAATAAGTGCTGGTCTTCCTTTAAAGCTCAACAACGCTAGCTTTTTTTTTTTTAAAAAAAAAAATCTATATTTTAATCAACATCCCTTCTCTTATATTTTTTATTCGGTCCATTTAACTGTTTTTAAAATCAGTAATTAATCTTGTTGGTAGCTTCTAAAGTTTCAAGATGTCTTAAAAATATTGTTGCAATTCATCATTAATTGTTTTCTTTCGTGTTTAATATGAATGGAATGATGCATCTATGAGAATAAAAATCATATACATTTAATAACCATGATAAACTTCAAATATAAATAACCAAAAAATTATATAAAATAAAATAAAATAAAAATAAAATATTTACACGTGTATTTATCTCTACTCCTAACTAGAAAGATAAATATTTTGTTCTAGTCTATAACTAGTATTCAGAACTATTTTTACAATTTACCAGTTTATATTATACATGTTTTTAATTTATTGCATTAATCACAAACGTTATTTTTTTAAACAAATAAATTTCACCATACTAGAAGGCAAAAACTTTTCAACGAAGACAGCATGATTGAATCTGATATAATGATTAAAATATTCAAAAAAGAGGAACGATCTAATACAGCCAAGTCCTCCTTATAAAAAGTCCACGTTAACTGTCATTGGCAGAATACAACTGTAGAAAATTGGAAACGGAATACACGCGGAGAGATACAAAAAGTCCCAAACGAGTCAGACAGTCTCTATTTCCCTTCATTTGCTAACCTAAAAAGGCACTCTCTTTCTCTCTCCGCTTTCGATTTTTTGATCCTGTTTTTGTTTCATCTGCAAGGGATTCTTATTCTTATTTTTTGGAATTCAAAGAGGAAAACAGAAGATGGCTGCACCACCAGCAAGGGCTCGTGCTGATTATGATTACTTGATTAAGCTTCTCTTGATTGGTGACAGCGGTTAGTTTTTCCTTTCTCTCTACTATTTTGGTTTTTTTATTTGTGGGTTTTGGTTTTGATTTGTTGGATTGGAAAGCCCCCCCCCCCACTGGGTTTTTATTTGGAATGTGATTCGGTGATCTAAGTTTTATTTTTTAAAAGGTCTTGACAAATGTTATTTTTTGGTTTCGTGTGGTGTTTTTGATTTTGTGTTGGATTCAATGAATGTTGATCTGTATGGGTGTAACCATTTGAGGGTTTGCTTAATTGGTGTTTGTTTATGATCTGGTGCTGTGGGGATCGGTTTTTAATAAGCATTTGCATCAAAAGACGGCACTGGTCATGTTTATAGCTGTACATAGCACTCACATTGCTGTTTGATTGCATGCATGAAATTGACAAGTGATGGGTTTTTCTTTTTAATATTTGCCTGAGTACCATAAAACTTGTGTTTGCGTGGGTAGTGAATTGAATTTCGGTAAGCAGGACCCTTAATGTAGTGTTTAAATCGGTCACAGAGCATGTGGCTGTTCGTCTTAACTGGATGTGCGTGGCATGACAGAAACTTTATGAAAGCATCAAGGCTCCATACATATATTTGGATGACAATGTTATTTTATTTCAGTTGTCATTTACAATGTCTGTGCATATGCTTGGAGAACCTGGAAGCTTCTTTGTCTGCACTGTCATCATCCTTTCTAAATTTTAAGTCACAGGTTTTCCTTTCATGCTTTGAAGTATGAGCATACTGTGTCCAGGCAGTTTTGATTATTTATTTATTTAGATTGGTTACATGTTTTAGATCAGGCGATGCTGGAATGGAGCATTTGTGTCACAACGAGGGTTAAAAACAATGTTTTAACTTGCCAATAATTTGATCCAGCATTTTGACTTGGTTTATCTGCTTCATTTCCCCCCATCAAAATGGGGTTTTGAGCGAGGGATTATAAAGATACCCCTATCCTCTAGACTTTTTGCAGGAAATAGTAGCAATCCAGACCCATACATGCACCATTGTAACTGCAAGCCAAGACTTTTACATTTTCTAAGAGTTGGCCTTTCTGAAGAGACACTTTCATGTAGCTAGAGATGGTGCTCTCTGTTTGGAGCACGCAGAATCGTTGTTTGAACTTGCATTTGCAAATGCAAATTCATACAAAAATAAAAAGAAAAACAGATAAATTCAAGTTCAACATGATCTAATGGCCAGTTGTCGGATCACAGTTGAATTTTTTGGTGCCATGGAAACCATAAAAAAAACCAGGTGATAAGTGTCTTAAAGTTAATAATACTAATAAAAGAAATGTTCAGGGAGAAGGAGATTTCTTTGTGGTAATGAATCCTAGATGGTCTGTGGTTTTTCTGCTTCGTCGGGAGAGAAGATGTGGACCTGTAAATGAGCTCCTATCTGTGTTTGCGGGCAAGTTTTCCCAAAAGAGAAGCTGCAGATAACCCCAGGCATGCATGTAACTGATATGGTAGATTTTTTTTTTGTTTACCAAAACGTGGTCTTTGGAATTGAGTTTGGTATGTAAAAGAAACAAAGCAGTAACTCTGACTGTCTCTGTATAGTAGCCAGCTGCCTGGTTGATTTGTCTTCCTAACTTAGAGTCATTTATGCTGATTACCCGGAGAAATTGGTAGATGCTAGTATTTGAAGATTAAAGACAACAAACTTAGACATACTTGAGTTGTCATTCAGTAGTTTTTGGTAAATTATGATTCTTTCTAATTTGAATGACTTGAATTACGTTAAGTGCATCACAGGTTAGTTTGTATAAGTACCCTTTGTCTTTCTTGTTTCTTTAGAATAGCAAGGGCGCATGCATTTGGATCTCCAAGTATTGAGAATGGAATGGAAATAGGATTTCTTTGCAATCCCAAGTGGAATTTATATTTTAATTTTATTTCAAGTTGAATCTACTTGTAACAGAGTCTTAATAGCACAAAAAGCAGAGTGATTTAGTTCATTTAAAATGTAATATCTCATTTTCACTCTTGAACTTATCAAATGTCCCCAAAATGTCCTTCACCCCGCTTTTTTTATTTTGACCAGTGATACTGATTTTTGATTGGATTTGTTTTAAAGTTAAACCTAATATTTTACATTAGTATTTGCTGGGAGCTCTCATTTCCTGTCTGTTTCCATCTGACTTTAAAAGTAATGCGAATCTATGTGAGTTCTGGGGGAATTTAATCCCAGCATTACGGGCTGATCTACATACCATGCCTTGTTTTGTTTTTCTCTCTCTTGTGATTAATTGACATCCCAGTTCTTGTCATTGTCTTTGTAGGTGTGGGGAAGAGTTGTCTGCTTTTGCGTTTTTCTGATGGTTCCTTCACAACCAGTTTCATTACCACTATTGGGTTTGCGTTCCTGAGAACTCTGCTATTTTTATATTGTGAAAATATTTTACCATCTCTGGACATGTAAATTTAGAGATTTAGGTTAATGATAAGAAGCACTATGGGACTGCTCATGTAATTTACAATGGAAGAATCGAGGGTTACTGGATTTCAATTCACCAGTTAATTTCATTTTGTCTGAGGAAAACTTAAAGTGTAGTGATGCAAATGAAGCTGAAAAATTAACTTCCCACTTTTGGCTGTGTTCATAACCATTCCAGACAATTTCCTTAGCGGAGGATCTGGATATAGATGCAAATTTGTTGGCATAAGTGCCCAATCATGATGTGCTGATGGCTAGAAACTTCATTTTGATTCTGTTTGTTAAGCATTTATCTTATCCTTTATCTGTACTTTTCTTCAACAGCATTGATTTTAAGATAAGAACCATCGAGCTTGATGGTAGACGGATTAAATTGCAAATTTGGGATACAGCAGGCCAGGAGCGTTTCCGAACTATCACAACAGGTATCTGTTTTGCATTTACATATTCTCTCTATTGTAAAATTTATGGCATTTTTCATAGATGCAACGATCCTTGCCTGATTTGAGTGTATCATATGATGGTGGGGATGGTAGACTGCATCATGACTCTGCACTTTGAGCCTGGAGGCTGTCGAGTGACTTATAAAACCTGAGTAAAAAAACCTGTTGGAGAGAAAAAAGGGCAAAGTGGAAACTCCCGAGTTAAAAATGTAGAATCCTAGATAGTTAGGATGATTCCATCAGGTTGATATTGAACATAGGAAATTTTGCAAGTCTCACGAGGCAGTTATTGGTGAAATACATGTATTAACTTGCATACATGATGGAGAGGCCCGACTTTGGAGGCTTATGTCAGTTCATTGAATATAATTCTGTTTATCTCTTGATGGTGCTGGAGTTGCTTAAGTGCCTTGTATTCTTATGCAGCTTATTACCGAGGAGCCATGGGGATTTTGCTCGTGTATGATGTTACTGATGAATCATCTTTCAACAGTAAATTCTCTTGTTGCCTTACCTTTAGCCTTTGGATTTGAAGAAATTTCAATATTTTATCCATCTTGCTATTGTTTTATTGTCAATGTGTGTTGTTTGCATTTTCTGTTTTTGGGTGTGGGTAATCAGCATATCTGTTCTTGTGTTTTGCTTGATTTCTGTTCATCACGTGTTTCTCTCATTTTATGTTTCTTGGTGTGGATACCCAGCAAATTCTGTTTATTGTTTGATAACTGTTTCATTGAGGTGGATTTGTGGAAGATCTTCTTTTTGATATAGTGGAGCTTCTCCTTCGTCTTGTGGGTCTTTCTTTTGTTGTTTTATATTCTTGAATTTCTGATAGAGCTAGTTTCTGTTTATGATCAGATATCAGGAACTGGATTCGCAACATTGAACAACATGCTTCTGACAATGTCAACAAGATACTTGTGGGAAACAAAGCAGACATGGATGAAAGCAAAAGGGTATGCACTGTATTTTACTACCTGTAGGAAATGTTTGTTTCATTAACATGGTGGGTTGGATTGCAAGTTCATTAATTATGGGATGGGCCCTCTTTTGCACCCTAGAAGTGTGTAGGAGTCTTGCTCTGTCTTATAATTTAGGGATCCTCATTCAATTCCTCTAAGTGTTTGTGCGTGTACTCCATTGATGATAATTAGGAAAGACCTTCCTCTTGTGTTTCTCCAGGCTGTGCCCACTTCCAAGGGCCAAGCTCTTGCTGATGAGTATGGGATCAAGTTCTTTGAAACTGTAAGTGCAAATATGCTTCTAGACTGGAATCGTCACTGCTTTATCTGTTATCTTCTGTTTATACCCAGAGTTTTTTCTGCAGAGTGCCAAGACAAATTTGAACGTGGAGGAGGTCTTCTTTTCAATTGCGAGGGATATCAAGCAAAGGATCTCAGAAACTGATTCCAGGGCAGAGGTAACGTTTGCTTTCAATTTCTTCCATTAGTTCCCTAGTTGGAAAATGGGTTTATAGTACCATTTTACAGGGGAATTGTTTTTAGTCCCTATGTTTCTTCACAAATATTGATGTATTTCTCCCTTTGTCTGGTGGTACCAGCCTCAAACAATCAGGATTAACCAACCAGATCAAGCAGCCAATGGTGGCCAAGCTGCCCAAAGGTCAGCTTGCTGTGGATCATAAATGGAGAATCAAAATATGAACCAAGGGTGAAGGTTATGCAAGTGGCACCCATTGCGGTGTCAGACTAATGCTGATGACGTTGTACTGGGTACATGTATTTGTGCCCTGTTATTTTTCCAGAATACCAACGTTAGTGTGCTTAAAGCAGTATTTATTCTCTCAACATGTGGAATTTATAATATATCACTCCTTTTCCCTTCCTGTCGTTTTGGGGCTTCAACTCGATGACTGACTTGATGTAGATGGATAATTGAAATTTAGCTCTTTTCTCCTATAAGATGCCTGGTGTTCTCTTATGTTTCTTTAGAATTTGTAATTTCGTGCGTGCGCCTCTTTGAATGCTACCCACCCAAACACTCTGATGATAAAATAAAATGTAATTCATTTATTCGTGCGATAGCCTGCCTTGCTGCTGCCATCGGTGGCTGGCTACTTGTTGGGCATATTGGCTGTTTCGTACTGAATGTCCGCGTATGAGTCCGCCTAAAGATTGAATTATTGCAAGAGAGGAGAGGGATGGATGATTGATGGCCAAAAATTTCGAGTTGGGACCCTGAAGAACGCCGAGACATTGCATCATCTTGGATATATTTGATAATGGATACCATGATTGATACTCACGTTTGAGAGGTTTTGAGCTGGAGCTTCTCCTTGCAAATAAAGCGTTGTAACTGGGAAAATAAAATGTAATTCATTTATGCAACCTCATCTCGTTTGAATGTTGACTTGTTTCTATCGTCCATGCTTAAGCAAAACCTTGGTTTTTGAAGATGCAGTACTTCCGCGCTACCGATAAAGGAGAGCCCTGTGAAGGCGCCGTACTGCCAATGAAGGCATTTAATTAGAGTGTATCCCATGCGGTAAGGCCAATGACCCCCACAGGGCTGATTGAGGCCCTGAATCTGCGGTCCCTCTGTAGCTACGGTTATCAATGATATTTACGGGTCAGATTTATTGATATTAATTATTGATTAGAAAATTTAAATATTTATAAATAATCAATTGAGATTCATATATTAATCAGTATTTATTATCTTCTATTATTTATTAATCAATAAAATATAAAAACAATTAATATATATTTAAAGAATGTGTGTGTGTGTGTATATATTAAATAATAAAATATATAAATATTTTTTATATATTAAATAATAAAATATATAAATATTATTTTTGTTTTATGGCAATATTGAGGTATGCATGTATTATATTGTATATAAAAAAATTTAAATATTTTACAATTATATTTATATAATATAAATATATATTCTGGGTTATATTCGGAAGGATTTCAATTTCAAGTTAGGTTATACTCTATTTATTATCTATTAAATCAAAAAAAATTCTCTATACATTCGACCATGTCAGGTCAGTATATTCAAATAATTTTTGCGTATACCCATCTTCAACTACCTGGGCATGGCAATATGCAGATTGTGGGTTTATCCAACCTGTCCCAGAGAGTCGGTGCATTTTCTTATTATTACATACTTCGACCTAGGCAGGCGTACCGTATGCCTGGCTTGTTGACTTTCGATTAATCAATAAAAACCCCATTTATTTGATGTTTTGAAAATAAAAGAAAGATTATTTTAAAATTATTTCAGATTAAATTTATTTTATAACTTAATTTTCATTTCTCAAACTAAATACATTTTTTTATCTATAATGTTTATTATAAAACACTCAAATGCAATTTAAAACATCATTATTATTAGTGGCTGAGTCACAATGGAAATTAAAAGGGCAATTGTCCCCTTAATTTTTTTATATTAAAATTTTAATATAATGATTTAATAAGTTTTTTTGAATTATTTTTCTTACATCTTTTTTTTATAATTTTTCTAAAAAATTTAAACTATTAATTAATTAAGTAAGTAACTTTTTATACTTTATACTTAATATTTTAGGTGAGTTTTATTTATTTTTTATATTTATTTCATTGTTTAATTTTAGTTTTATTTCTTAATAATATAATAATTTATGGGTATGTTAAATTAATATGTTTATGTATAATATTATATTATATGCTGTATAATATTATATGCATATAAATATAAATTAAAATGAGTTTTGGTAAATTAATATGTATTTTGTTATGAATTTTATATAAAAAATAATAGTGATTAACATACTAGTGATTAAAAATAAAATACTAAACAATTAAAAAAATTAGAAATATAATAAAAAATATATTAATATTTATATTTAATCCATTTATATAAAACAAAAAATTAATAAAAAAATATTTCAACATGGCAACGTCTAAATAATTCGTAGGGACAAAGTTAAAAAATAAAGGAGAATGAATAATGTAAACAAATAGAGAAATGTGTTGACCTAGTGCTAGTATAGTGTAGCGTTTTAAAAATATTTTTACTTAAAAAATATATTAAAATATTTTTTTATATTTAATCAAATAAAATATTAATTTAATATTTTTTAAAGATAAATAAAGTGAAAATGTGATACCAACTTGCAACTTGAAAAGCCAGGTCAACAGCACAAAATGTCCTGAAAACTCTGCTGGGTTTTCATGGGCCTGACCCCAAGGCGAACTTATATCACATCACGCAGTCAAAAACAGAGCAATGAATAAATAAGGAAATAGCGAATAATCAATGGAAACAAATAATAAAGAATTAACAAAAACAACAACAATAATAATCCGCTTCGAGGGTACTGGGAAAGAAACAAAACGAGAGCCCACCGTCGTTGGATTGAAGACAGCATAATCGTTTTTTCACGGCGCTAGGGTTTTGTCAGGTTGCCATCCCTTTCTCTCCGGTACGCATTTTATTTCTGTCCAAACGCATTTCTCTCTCTCGCTTTTTCCCCTCACAATGTTTCCCTTCAAATCTACAGCCCTCGAGCTCAAATCGTGCTTATTCTGTATGTTTTTGACAGTGCTATGCAGATGTTATATCCTTTTCTTGTAATGTTATGATTAATCTGTAACCTGCGTTTTTTTACCTGAATCGAAAATGTTTGAGAATTCATTGACTTTGATTGAATCCAGTCTTTTTGTTCAATTGCTGAGTGATCAAGCACTATTGTCTGATATAATTTTTGCTTCACCTTATTTTATTAGTCAATTTATTTATTCCTATTTGAAAGCCAGATTTAATAGAGGATTTAATCACTGTTATTTATGTTTTTTTCAGCGTCCAGTGCCGTTATTTTTCAGTTGTTAAAGTGGTTAAGTGCTACTGTTTGATAATAATGCTTTAATTTCTTTGTTTCTTTGTTTAACAGGTGTTCTTCAATAAGGCAGAAGTACATGTTTTTTATGATTGATTTTTGAGCCTGGGAGGTATATAGTATACAGTCTTTGAAGAATTGGTGGTATTGGGTTTGTGTGGACTGACAGCTATGGCATGGTTTAGAGTGGGTTCTGGTGTAGCAAAGCTTGCTATCAGGAGGACTTTATCTCAGGGTGGATCATATGCAATGAGATCACGGGTTATACCCCCTCAGAATAGATACTTTCATTCAACAGTCTTTAAGTCAAAGGCCCAAGCTGCCCCTGTACCCCGTCCTGTGCCCCTCTCTAAGCTAACTGATAACTTCTTAGATGGGACCAGTAGTGTTTATTTAGAGGAGCTTCAGCGAGCATGGGAAGCTGATCCAAATAGCGTGGATGAGTCGTGGGATAATTTCTTTAGGAATTTTGTGGGCCAGGCTGCTACTTCTCCCGGAATTTCAGGCCAGACTATTCAGGAGAGTATGCGGTTGCTGCTGCTTGTCAGGGCTTACCAGGTTAATGGTCACATGAAAGCCAAGCTGGATCCATTGGGGCTGGAAGAAAGAGAAATCCCGGATGATTTAGACCCTGCTCTATATGGTTTCACAGAAGCTGATCTTGATAGAGAATTCTTTCTGGGAGTGTGGAGGATGGCTGGATTTTTGTCCGAAAACCGTCCAGTGCAGACTCTTAGATCCATATTGACCAGGCTTGAGCAGGCTTATTGTGGGAGCATTGGGTATGAGTACATGCACATTGCAGATCGTGAAAAATGCAACTGGTTGAGAGACAAGATTGAAACCCCAACACCTATGCAGTACAATCGTCAGAGGCATGAAGTTATTCTTGATAGGTTAATATGGAGTACACAATTTGAGAACTTCTTGGCCAGTAAGTGGACGGCAGCTAAGAGGTTTGGACTTGAAGGTGGAGAGACTTTGATTCCTGGAATGAAGGAGATGTTTGATAGGTCAGCTGATCTTGGGGTTGAGAGCATAGTTATTGGAATGCCTCACAGAGGAAGATTGAATGTACTGGGTAATGTGGTTCGGAAACCACTCCGTCAAATATTTAGTGAGTTTAGTGGTGGCACAAAACCTGTAGATGAAGTTGGGCTCTACACTGGAACTGGTGATGTCAAGTATCACTTGGGAACTTCTTATGACCGTCCAACAAGAGGTGGAAAGAGAATCCATCTATCTTTGGTTGCAAATCCTAGTCATCTAGAAGCTGTGGACCCTGTCGTTGTTGGAAAAACTAGAGCAAAGCAATATTACTCCAATGATTCTGACAGGACTAAGAACATGGGAATATTGATTCACGGCGATGGTAGCTTCGCTGGACAAGGTGTAGTATATGAAACTCTACATCTTAGTGCACTGCCAAACTATACAACTGGTGGGACCATACATATTGTGGTGAACAACCAAGTCGCTTTCACAACTGATCCTAGGGCAGGAAGATCTTCACAGTATTGCACTGATGTTGCCAAGGCATTGAATGCACCTATTTTCCATGTAAATGGAGATGATATGGAGGCAGGTGTTTCTGTGTGCGAACTTGCAGCTGCGTGGCGCCAGACTTTCCATTCGGATGTTGTGGGTGGTTTAGGGTGCTATCGTCGTTTTGGGCACAATGAGATCGATGAACCATCTTTCACCCAACCCAAAATGTATCAGGTTAGCGTGTGTGTGTATATATATATATATGTTACTTTGCATTATGTTTATCATTGTTGTTGTGGCAATATAATCCTATTTTCTGTTGGTACTACCCATTCAACTTCTCTCTTGAGATTTGTCAATCAGACTTTTGACATTTCTGATTGGGGATCTACCAGGTTATTCGGAATCATCCATCAGCACTGGAGATCTATAAAAAGAAACTCTTAGAATCTGGGCAGGTGACCGAAGAAGATATTAGCAGGATACAGGAGAAGGTCCTTTCAATCCTCAATGAAGAATTCATGGCAAGCAAAGATTATGTTCCTAAAAGAAGAGATTGGCTTTCATCTCATTGGACTGGGTTTAAGTCACCTGAACAGCTTTCACGTGTCAGAAACACTGGGTATGCTGGCAACTGACTAGTTCTAGATTTTGTTGGTTGCCTTGTTTTTTGCATTTTTATATTGAAATCTTCATGCTGTTATGCAGAGTAAAACCTGAGATCTTGAAGAATGTAGGCAAAGCAATTACCACCTTCCCAGAAAATTTTAAGCCTCACAGAGCTGTAAAGAAGGTCTATGAGCAACGTCTACAAATGATTGAAACAGGGGAGGGAATTGATTGGGCTGTTGGAGAGGCTCTTGCTTTTGCCACACTTCTAGTAGAAGGCAACCATGTTCGATTGAGTGGTCAGGATGTTGAAAGAGGTACATTCAGTCACCGTCATTCAGTGGTTCATGATCAGGAAACTGGGGAGAAGTACTGCCCCTTGGATCATGTAGTCATGAACCAAAATGAAGAGATGTTTACTGTCAGCAATAGGTAATATACCAAATATTTCCATCTTCCTTTCTTGCCTTGAACTTTTTCTGGGCAGAAAATGCCTCAAGAATCCCTTAAATTAAATAGATATATTTTGTTGCCAAAGACTTGCTTGTGGTAACTTAAGAGTCTGCACTATGTGATTAATGAGACAGTATTTCTCTCGCTGAGTTGGTGCTGTATCCTGGACTTTCATTTAACTAATAGCAGTTCTGTCTCGTGCACAGCTCTCTTTCAGAGTTCGGTGTTCTTGGATTTGAATTGGGTTACTCGATGGAAAGTCCAAATTCTTTGGTAATTTGGGAAGCTCAATTTGGTGACTTTGCTAATGGGGCTCAAGTGATATTTGACCAGTTCCTGAGCAGTGGTGAATCAAAATGGCTGAGACAAACTGGTCTTGTTTTGCTTCTTCCTCATGGATATGATGGCCAGGGCCCTGAACATTCTAGTGCACGGTTGGAACGATTCCTTCAGGTATTCACAACAAAGACTTTTATCCCCTTTTCTTTCACTTGCATTCGACTATATGGCTTCTTACTCCAGGAAGTTTATTACAGATTATTCACAACAAATAACAAATAGCACAAGTTTTAAATACCAACTAGCATAGCAAAAGTTTTCTTACAGATTATTCACAACATTGAAGGAAATTTCATATTTCAAAATATTTTTCCCTAAATTATCATAATCTTTTGTTATACAATCTCAAATGCGTGTCTTCTTCATTTGTCCTGGTTTATACGAACATAGTCCTTACTGATGTCTATTTGAATCTTATTGTAGATGAGTGATGACAATCCTTATGTTATACCTGAGATGGAACCAACTCTTCGCAAGCAAATCCAAGAATGCAATTGGCAGGTTGTGAATGTTACAACCCCTGCCAATTACTTCCATGTTTTGCGCCGTCAGGTGAGGGCAACTGTTATAAATCCCTTTCCACCATCCTGACAGCTGTCTGCAATTTCTCATGTGCTATTGTTTCATTTCACAGATACACAGAGATTTCCGTAAGCCCCTCGTCGTGATAGCTCCCAAAAACCTACTTCGTCACAAGGAGTGCAAATCAAATCTCTCAGAGTTTGATGATGTACAAGGCCATCCTGGTTTTGACAAACAGGGGACCAGATTTAAACGTCTCATAAAGGATCGGAATGACCACTCAGACCTTGAGGAGGGTATCAGGCGCCTGGTTCTTTGCTCTGGAAAGGTGTGATACGCGGCTTCTGGTTGTTGCTTGTTCTGAATTCTGTTTTTTTATGCAGACCTAGAGGATATTAGTTATGACATTTGAAATCCTTGCTTGCAGATTTATTATGAGCTTGATGAAGTGCGTGGAAAGGTTGAGGCAAAGGACATTGCAATTTGTAGGGTGGAGCAGCTATGCCCATTCCCGTATGATCTCATTCAGCGTGAGCTTAAGCGATATCCAAGTAAGTCTTTTTACCTTCATGGTGTAATGGGTTGTCTAGTCTTCTAGAGACCCAAATGTATGAGATTTAGTTACTGCACATTAGATTGAAATATCTTATCAGTTTCTTATAAAATTCAAACATTAATTCTTTGGGGAGATTGTTGTTGGGCGTGGTTTCATATTCGGGGTGGCTACACTTGAATTTCTTCTCTCTCTTTTACTGAGCTTCCTATCTTTTGACATCACGAGTAACTACATCCCGACTCTTTTTTGTCTGCGTTTCTTTTAGATGCGGAGATTGTTTGGTGCCAGGAAGAGCCAATGAACATGGGCGCATACAATTACATTGCTCCACGACTTTCCACTGCCATGAAAGCACTGGAAAGAGGAACCGTGGATGACATCAAGTATGTGGGACGGGGGCCATCTGCTGCATCAGCCACTGGTTTCTACCAGGTGCATGTGAAGGAACAGACTGAACTTGTGCAAATGGCCATGCAGCCTGAACCAATAAAGTTTCCTAACTGAAGCTCTTGCGAATTGTTGAGTATAAAGTCTAAGAACAACAATCAAACATTTATACATTAAAAATATGTTGTGAAGTTTTGATACCATTTATATCTTGCCTTGTTTATGATGCTTGTTCATCTTTTCCCCCCCTTTCCTTCAAAACTTCTAGTCAAGGGACCTTGGGTTGCTTTACACCCAAGCTGAGCTGCATTTCGAGATACTGTCTTCAATAACGCGGAAGGAAATGCTCGTCTTTATTGCCGCACGATTCACAGTAACATGGGTGTTCTGCTATTTTTTTTTATTGGGTATTCACGTGTTCTTACCATGAAATGCATTGGAGAGACACGTTAGGCGAATATCGATTCCCTAATCGGTACATGTGTTTGTTCCAGTGCAGAGGCGTCCGAACTCGTTTTAACCTCTCTTGCATCATCCATTATGATCATTTTACCATCTGTTATTGGACTAAAAGTTACCTGGTTGCAGATGACTCTTGAATTAACAAGAGCTAAAACCCTTGGAAAAACACTGATAATCCAGATTCAATGATATTGTATTAACAGTTTTGCCTTTTTTATAGAAAATTATTCTGGATATTAAGGACTAGGACAGTGAATTTTTCTTTTTAAGGCGCATTGTTTATTATTAAATTAATTGACGATAATTTACTCGATTACCTTTCAAAGGAAAAAAAATAGCTTTTTTTATTTTCATATATATATATATTTGTTATTATCAAGATGATTTAGAGATAATTTAACATTTAAATAAATATAAATTATAATTCAAACAAAAAAATAGTTGATATGGTGCATGCGCCAACATGTGGAGGTGGTCTTGCCTTTCAAGTAGTATTTGTGGTGCTTCTTGGTAGCTAAAAACTTACTTCCATGATGTTATTGAAAGCGTTACGATATTTTTTTTTTTATTAAGACAATGCATGATAGCACTGGCGTGACAATGAGACATTAATTATATATTTTTTCTTTTTTCTTCCCTGTAAAATTCATATTGTACATATAAAATTTAAGAGTTATTTTTTTATTTATTGAGATTTTAATCTTGGTTTTTATTTTTAATTTTCATTCTTGTTTTTTTATTTTTAATTTATTTTTAATTTCATCAATCAATCCCAATATGTTATTTTTTTTTAATTGTATCAATCAATCCCAATATGTTATTTTTTTTAATTTGATTATCATTTTTTAATTGTTTTTTCGGATTCTTTTGTTAAATTGATTTTTTTTTTAATTTCATCATTCTATATATATAAAAAAAATTATAGCTATCCTATAATTTATTTTTTGTTTTATTTTTTGATCCTCATTCTTTTAAATATATTTTTATTAAATCAATTTTTTTTATCTCACCCCTTCGTAAAAAAAATTAGTTATCCTTTAATTTATTTTTATTTTCATGTTGATTTTTATCTTTTAATTACTATTTTTTATTTTGAATCATCCTTCCAACAAAATTTTTTAGTTATACTCTAATTTTGTTTTTACCTCAACGTTCGTCCTCATCTTTTAAGATTACTTTTATTAAAAAATAATTTTAATCTTTTTTAACGTTATTTTATATATATAAAAAAATAATCCAACACCGCGGAGTAGTGCACACCCCGGGTCGACGTCTAGTGGATTACTGTATGTAGTTTCCAACTTGAGAATTCAGAATTAATGCAGGGAAAGGATTTAGACAGAGGACGGGAAGGCAGGTGGGATCCTCTTATGTAAGTGAAAATTTGCCCAGGCAAGGATTTGACTTCTTGGTATCTTCAAGTCCCCCGTGTCAGGTGTAGCTGACATTGACACATGGCGTTAAACGATCACCAACTAGTGATGTCTCCTCTCCGGCATAATATAGTTTCGTAGCTTTAGTTTTCCACTTTTCCTGTCTGCTATATATATATATATATTAAATCTGTTTGTTTCCTGGGAAAAAAATTACACTTGGGCTTCAGATACCGTATTAGGCTTTTAATGGTACAATAGAGGGTTTTTCAATTTATCACCAAGGCAAATTGTTAACCTCATTTTCTATTTTGTTGTCTGTTTTTTTTTTTGTCCACTTTAAACGAGATTTTTGATGCATTGTTTTCCCTCTTGAAGCTTATTTTTCTCTTCTGTGTTATTAACATGGTAGCTTTTCTAGCATTTTCAATCTGTTGAAGCATGAAGGTTTAGGGAATCTGTATTGTTAAGCCTTTTGAGTTACGGTGATTGCGATTTTGTCTTACAAGCATTCCTGATTTGTTTATACAGGACTCTATTAAGAAACAAAATGCTGATGCTAATGGCTGGGGCTTGAGCTTGGGAGGTGCAATCTTCGTTCAGCTGTAACTCCTCGATCCTTTTGAATCCATCGGTATGAGGTGATTTAGAGCAGGTTGTCGTGTGGCATGGTTCCCCATCCGGAAAACTCTATCCCAGGGTGGATCATATTTGACAGGAAGGCAGGCCATACCCTCGAGGAATCAGACTTTTCACAGTACAATCTTTAGAGCGAATGCAAACACTGCACCCGTCCCTCCTCCTGTGCCTCTCTCCGGACTAACTCATAATTTCTTAGAAGGCACGAGTAGGGTGTACATAGAAGAGCTTCAAAAGGCCCGGGAATCTGACCTGGATAGCGTGAATGAGTCATGGGACAATTTCTTTAGGAATTTTGCAGGACAGACAGCAACATCAAATGGAGTTACAGGCCAAACAATACAGGAGAGTATGCGTTTGCTCTTGTTGATTAAAGCTTACCAGGTTAATGGCATGAAAACCAAGTTAGATCCATTGGGTTTGGAAGAAAGGGAAATCCCTGATAATTTGGACCCTGCTTTTCATGGGTTTACTGAAACTGATCTGACAGGGATTCTTTATAGGAATGTGGAACATTCCTGGTTTTTTAGCTGACAATCGTCCAGTAATGACCCTGCCGTCCATATTAACTAGACTCGAGCAGGCCTACTGTGGGAGCATCGGTTATGATTATATGCGAATCAATGATAAAGAAAAACGCAACTGGTTAAGGGAAAAGATGAAACATCAACACCAATGACATTCAAAAGGGAGCGGCGTGAGGTTTTCCTTGATAGGCTGACGTGGAGTGCACAATTTTAGAATTTCCTGGCCACTAAAATGAAAGCAGCTAAATGATTTGGGCTCAAAGGTGGGGAGGCTCTAATCCCTGGGATGAATGAGATGTTCAATAGGGCCTCAGATCTTAGAGCTGAGAATATAGTTGGTGGAATGCCTCACAGAGGAAGGTTGAATGTCTTAGGTAATGTTTTCAGGAAACCACCTGCCCAGATATTCATTGAGTTTGACAAAAATGCGAAGCCTGTCGATGGGATTGGGCTTTACACAGGTACTAGTGACTTTAAATATCATTTGGGAACTTCATTTATCTTTGCTCGCAAATCCAAGCCACTTGGAAGCTGTTGACCCCGTTGTCCTTGTAAAAACCAGAGCAGAGCAGTATTACACTATAGATGTTAACAGCACTAAGAATATGGCTGTCGTGATTCATGGGGATGGCAGCTTTGCCGGGCAAGTTGTAGTATATGAAACTCTACATCTTAGCGCACTTCCTAACTACACTACCGGTGGGACCATACACGTAGTAGTGAATAATCAAGTAGCCTTCACTACGGATCCAAAGTATGGTAGATCTTCACAGCATTGCACTGATGCTGCCAAGGCCTTCAATGCACCCATTTCTCACGTAAATGGAGACGATATGGAGGCGGTTGTTATGGTCTGTAACCTTGCAGCAGAGTGGCGCCAGGCATTCCATTCTGATGTGGTGGTTGATATAGTATGTTATCGTCGATTTGGGCATAATGAGATTGATGAGCCACTTTTCACACAGCCTCAAATGTATAAGGTATCATATTTATGTTCCTTTCGTCTAGAACAAATTATGGTTGATTTGAGAAACGATCTATAAGAATATTTACTCTGGCTCTGATATTTCTCTCCGTCACAGCTTTTCTCCCATTTATTCTCATTGCTGGATATTTCAGGACCGAGTTACTGAGTTGGAGTCTGTGGTAACAGGTCATTCAGAAACATCCCACGTCTCTCGATGCATACCAAAACAAACTTTTATAATCTGGAGATGTCACTCAAGAAGACATTCATAACACACACAGAAAGGTGAATTTAGTACTCAACGAAGAATTCTTGAACAGAAAAGATTATATTCCTCACCGAAGAGACTGGCTATCATCTCATTGGTCTAGTTTCAAGTCGCCTGAACAGCTTTCACGTATCCAAAACACAGGGTATGTCATTAATTTGTTTGCCAGTTCTCTCTAGCTTTTGTGCCTTCTAGCTGTTTATTGAAACTTCTTGCTGTTACAGGGTCGAACCAGAGTTATTGAAGAGAGTGGGCAAAGCAATCACAGTCCTTCCAGATAATTTCAAGTCTTACAACCAAGTGAAAAAGGTTTATGATGATCGAGCACGGATGATTGAGACAGGGGAAGGCATTGACTGGGCACTTGCAGAAGCACTTGCTTATGGAGCATTGCTAGTAGAAGGTAGCAATATTTGACTCGGTGTTCAGGATGTTGAAAGAGGTACATACAGTCATCGGCATGCTATGGTTCATGATCAGGAGACGGGGAGGGAGTATTGCCCCCTGGACCATATTATGAAGGGACAAAACGAGGAGATGTTTACTGTGAGCAACAGGTAACATTTGAAACTTTTGCGCGTTTAGTTTTTCTGCAAGCACTTGAATGTGTTCAAAGTCCTCATATTCGGTGAATCTTCGAATTGGAGCTTATTGTGTTTGTTAATCCAATTCCAAATGAGGTGTAAGTTATTTATTTATTTTATAAAAATCCTGGATTGTTACGAATCGTTTCCCAACGGATCCTAAACTTTTATTATGAAATCTATCTAATGGATCGGATTGTTTATTTTTGAGATGAGATATAGTGATATGCCACTACATGTCTATTCTGGATAGAGTCTAACAATCCCGCTTATATTAGTGCCTTTCTTTTTTCAGTAAAAGCATGTTGTTGTAGCAACTTCATCCCTCCCTTCTTGTAGACTGCAGCTCTTGACATTTCTCATCTAATTGTTATAGTTGTGATATATGAAGTTCAAACATGAGCAATGTGCTCCTTTGAGCATCTCTCTTTCAGAGTATGGTGTTCTTGGATTTGAATTGAATTCGGTGACTTTTCTAATGGTGCTCAAGTGATATTTGATCAGTTCTTGAGTGCTGATGAGGCAAAATGGCTGCGTCAAAATGGGTTTTTTCTTCTACTTCCTCATGGTTATGATGGCCAGGGTCCTGAACATTCAAGTGCGCGATTGGAGCGTTTCCTTGAGGTACAAACTCAGCAAAGGATATGTTTCGTATATTGCTTCAAGAATCTGTTCTAAACATTCAAATATCTCCTTTTGAATCCTGTATGCTGACCTTGCATCTGCCTTATCTACAATCATTGTTTTCTTGGTCTGTTTGGATTCTCTTAAAGTCAGTTTAGGGAAATGTTGAAACAACTCACAATAAAACTGAATTTGCCCTTCATAAGGTAAGTTTCTACGAAAGTTATTTTTTCATTCCATGCAAGCTAGCAGGTTTTTTCTTTGATATGATGCGATCTTTCTTAGTGATTTTTTATGTTTTCCATGGAAAACCCTCTGCTTGTTCCCTAAGCAATACATTCCGAAGAGTATATATTTTATTTTGCATTTAGATCATTAATCTGCATTCCTTCAGGATAACATTTGGTTTTTATAACTACGGAACTACTAATGGTTTCAAATCTTATGGAAGATGAGTGATATCAACCCTTATGTTGTGCCTGAGATGGAACCAACTCTAAAAAAAGTAGATACAAGAAAGCAATTGGCAGGTCGTGAATGTCACCAAGCCAGCCAACTACTTCCATGCTTTGCGACGCCAGGTGAGAGTGCAAGATCTGGTTATGATTTATGAATAATCTTGTCTTTTATGTTAAGTTTTTAGGGTTCCTTCTTATTTGTGGCTCCATCTCCCAGATACACAGGGGTTTCCGTAAGCCTCTGGTAGTCATGTCACCAAAAAGCCTTCTTCGACACAAGTTGTGCAAATCAAATCTTTCTGATTTTGATGGTGTTGAAGGCCATCCAGGTTTTGGTAAGCAAGGCACCAAATTCAAGCAACTTATAAAGGACCGGAATGGCCACTCTGATCTAGAGGAAGGCATCAGACGATTAGTTCTTTGCTCTGGAAAGGTGTTCTTGTTTTTACTTCTGAATTTTAATGATGAATAATTTCCTTCCCTTTTCTTACAAGTACTGGACTACTAGACAAGAGCACTTCTGTGAAATTGTACCTTTGTCGAAAAAATGTTGCCCTCTTTCTTGTATTCGTTCAATGATTTCAGCTGTGCATGGCAAGTTCTTTAAATTCTTTAACTATATTGCAGGTTTATTATGAGCTTGATGAAGAGCGGGAAAGGGTCGATGACAAAGACATTGCAATTTGTAGGTTGGAACAACTATGCCCCTTCCCATATGACATCGTCCAACGAGGACTGAGGCGTTATCCAAGTATGTTCTCAAGCACAGGAAATAGAAGTTGATTTTCTCCATTATGCACTGAGAAGTGCTGCAGGCTATAGTAAATCTAGGAAGATCCAGAAATGGAGCATGCTTTCAGTAATTGGAATCCCTAATAGATTCGAATGCGGGTGGGAATTCTAAGGAGTCCAAGGCTGAAATCATCTTTATTAAACATGTCAAGATTTACCCCACAGGAATTTCCAGGAAGAGCCAATGAACACCGGTGCTTACAGTTACATTGCACCCCGTCTTTGCACAACTATGAAAGCGATGGGCAGATGATCCTGGGAGGATATCAAATACGTTAGCAGGGGTCCATTCACAGTTTCCTTGGACTGCATACTTGATTAATTTTCCAGCTACTAGTCGTCTTCTCCACTATTGGGCCTGTAATTGGCCCTTTCGACTTTCAGGATTAACAAAACCAACTAATTAATTAGTCCATACTGTTTCAGAAACTTATATTCGGTCCCCGAATTCTTAAATCTCTTTATAATTTAGTTATTTTTTTTGTTCTTTTGGACCCACCAGCGATAATAAGCCGAGCATGATTACTTGGTCCCTAACAAGAGGCCCATGAAAAGACGGAGACGACACGTCAGATACAAGCAACACGGGTAGTCAAATACCGATGGGCTGATCTCAAGGCCTTTTCTTACGTGCAGGTGCAGCGTTCGAAGTCACGTGAGACGACACCAACCCCTACAGATTGCCTCTTGCTTACCACACGCTAATGAAATGAAATCTATCTAGGAAGATTTATTTATTTATTGAAATGAAAAGTCAGATGGCACTACCATGCGAAAGGAAAACGATTCATGACTTCATTTTGGATATGGCAAACAAGAAGTAGAGCTTTCAGTCTGTCACCGAGCTGTGTCCTCTTCGAAACTAAAAATGAACATTACTTGCCAATATCTGCATGCATGCACATGGCACAATAATGCTTCAAGCTGTCTGAAATACGTGTATGAAGTTTGCTTGGATTTGTAACAGTCCTGGATTTTATCAGCATATCAATCATATTGTAGACTTGGAGTGGCTGGTAGCTAGCTAGCTCATAAGGTAGACGTACAAGAAAGATGTATATATTCGGGAAAGAACTATATCATTGGGGTGTTGATATGCCTTGGAGGAAATGCTACTGCTTTAACTATATTTGGAGTCTTATAGATATGATTACGTACGTCAATTAATTATTTATGAGTCTCAAATGAAATTGATCTCTATGTTTGTTGCTAGCTAGCTGATTGCACTTGCCGCGCGAGGTCGACTTGAAATTAATGGGAATGCATCAGAGAAGTAAGTTTGTTTGTTTTTTTTTTTTTGGCAAGATGGATATCCATCGATCTTAAAAGGCAATAATTATAAAAGTGAATTCACCGATTTTCACACAGCAAGAACTTGAGTTCGTCGTTGGTTTATCGAGAACCCTAATGAATGTCATCAGGAACCAAGTCGTTTCTTTAGTTAATCGTAGTTCTTAGTAAGTGTTGAGCTAATAATAACGGCGACCTTGGTGAGATACAGATCAGCATCATTAACTATGGGCTCCCAGATGGTGATCAAACTCAGCACGAATTAAAACCATTAAGTTGTTTTCTGTCTTTAATTAGGAACAAAGTTTTTGGTCTGCTTGCATGTGGAGCGCGGATTTGCAGTTTTACAATAAATATTGTGGGCATTGAATGAGTTGGAAGTTACTAAGGAGAAAAGTAAATTCTCTCTCAAGAAAATCAGATAAAAAATAATGGTGCATGAAATGGAGTTGACTACAGGTGTGTGTGTGTGTGGCCGGCTTTTAGCCAGTTATTTGAAACTGTAATTCTGCATAGTGCTTTCAAAAGGTAGTCTCGAAAGTAATCAGATGAAATTAATGGTAACAAAATCTTCTTACACATGCATACAAGTGGGATTAATAAGCTAGGATTTTCTGGTTTTAATTTTAAGCCAAAATCAAATTAAGCGAGATTCAGTATGATTTTCTCAACCATGCTAGCTATAATTTCTCAAGAAAATCAGATAAAAAATAATGGTGATTTTCTCAACCATGCTAGCTATAATTATATATGATCTGATTAAATGAAAGATAAATTCCTATTGGATTCAGCCAAAAAATCTGAATTAAATAACATGTAAAATGGTTGGATCACATCATGACAATTAAGACACGGAAATATGAAGGAGGTGCTGGTTCCTATTTAGAGGCAAATCACTTCGTGGGAGCATGAAATTATTTGAGTATGAGATGGATTGCAATTTGTTGCTGAAAATAAGTAAAATATGGCCACCATGATGGAAAAGATATGTATATAGTGAAAAGGTTAAACAAGATGAAATGGAAAAGATATGTATATAGTGAAAAGGTGAAACAAGATGACTCTGTTCACTCTTTAGTCTAGAGCCACTAATCCCGACGCCCACCATCCACGTTTGAGGCCATCAATGTTTCTCATCATATCTTGACATCTCGCTAATTAAATTCCAAGTATAGATTAAACTATTCAATCATGGAATATTCGGTCACGACTCACCAAATTAATTATCTAGTTCTGAGTGATATATATATATATATAGAGTAAGGAATTGATTTATCTAGCTATCCAATTAACGAGAATGAGAGCCCAGAATAGCAACATCGGTCTAGTCACAAATGATCATATCCACAGTATTATAGTAAATTGCACAAGAAAAGGTTAAGAGGTTTACTTTTATATTTAATCTCTACATAATTATTGTAGACTGTTCTACTTGAATAACTAATTAGTTAAACTTTTTATTATTCTCAACTCATAAACATTTATATTGTTTAAATGTTAATTAATGAATATTTTTTTGGTTATAAACTCAAATCTTTTTGACAGAGAGACACTTTAAATAATTAACGATGCATAAATTATTAAAAACTATATATTGACATGAGGGCGCGGCGCTTGCACAGTCAATATATATATAGCTCTTCGATCATGTAATGACACTAATCTAATTAAATGCTATGTTTTTATTATTATTATATATTATTATTTTTAATCCTCGAGCTAGCTAGCTGCATATGTTTTCTTCTTTTACACGCTAGCTAATTGAGCTATTGTTTTCCAGAAAGTTGCAAATTAATATATATTTTGTTTGGCGAAAGCATTGTAACGGAAAATGGAAAGGTGACAAAACCTGAGCAACAAATCAAATCCCATCCCATAACCTTGAACCCCCCAAAAAAATGCTTTAAGGCAAAGGTTACGTTTAAGTAAACCCCACCACTTTCCTAGGTATTGTTTTGCTTGTTGCGTTCAGCTCTCTTTTCTCCCTATCCTTAGTCAGCAACATTAATGGTACTGTTTGATATATGTATTTTTTGTGCAATTAAAATGACTGCTAGTTTTCAGGTTGTAATGGAAACCAAATGAAGGTGGTCTTTCGTAATAAGATTAGTTAGTGGAGTCCCTAGACTTTAAACAAACTAAAGACGTGTAGATATTGCATTGATCAGTGAAAAACGCTATATAACCAAGCTATCCCATCCTCACTTGAACTCATCAGCTCTTTGCGTTGTGTGGAGAAAGAGAACGACATCTTGAGAGAGAGAGAGAAGAGCAATCATCATGGCAACAGAGTCCTCGGATTCGCCTTATGATAGGGCAAAGCCATTTCTGGCTGTGGTACTTATGCAGTTTGGCTATGCAGGCATGTCCCTAATTTCTAAGCATGCCCTAAATGAAGGGATGAGCCAGCATGTATTGGTAGTCTACCGGCATGCCGTTGCCACCATTGTCATTGCTCCATTTGCCTTTATTTTTGATAGGTATGGGGTTTCTGTGGGTCCTTTCTATCATAAATATACGCTAGTACAAAGCGATAGCTTAATTATCCTTTTTTAACCAAAAAAATATATATGATATTATTAAAGAATAACTAACCATTTATATATTCACCAATATTTTATGCAGGAAAGTAAGGCCAAAGATGACTCTCTCCATCTTCTTTAAGATAATGTTGATGGGCTTGTTGGAGTGAGAATCTTGATTTAATTACCTCTTACAAGCTTGTTCCAGCATTTTTTTCTCTCCTCAACCTTGTTAAACTGTAATAAATATTGTGCAGGCCAACGCTTGACCAGAACTTGTACTACACTGGCATGAAATATACCACAGCAACTTTTGCTTCTGCCATGTGCAATGTTCTTCCGGCTTTTGCATTTTTGATGGCTTGGGCCTTGAGGTAGTGACAATTAACTTGTTTGTAAATCTGTAGGCGTGACCCTCGCGCATATTATATGCGCATAGATACACATGCGGCCCGTATATCCTAATTATGTTTATATATACATATATAGTAAGGTTTTGTTTTTATGATTTCGTAGGCTTGAGAAGGTTAACATAAGGAAAATGCATAGCCAGGCAAAGATAATTGGGACCATAGTCACAGTGGGAGGGGCTATGCTTATGACTCTTGTCAAGGGGACCCAGTTGGATTTGCCGTGGACAAAAGGGTACGATCAACATCCATCTACAGGTGGATTAATCAAGCAGGATCCTATTAAGGGTGCTCTTATGATCACCATAGGTTGTGTCTGTTGGGCTAGCTTCATAATTCTCCAGGTGATTTGACCTTTTGCAATTAATATATATCATATTAGATAAAAAAAAACATTTATGCAATCATCAACAAAAAATCGTCGGGTAATTAACTTTCTTTTAGAATTTCATTTATTTTTCTGTTTTAAAAATAATTTTTAAAAAAATTAAAATTTATATTTTTTTTCAATTTTAAATTATTTTTTTACATTTTTAGATCATTTTAATATATTAATATAAAAAATAATTTTTTTAAATAAAAAAATATTTTAAAAAACCATTACTAACACAACCTCAATCACCCTATAATCTTTGTTGCCATCCAAAACTAGTCATGACATGGAGAAGATATTGATGACAAGATTATCTAGCTACATGGACAAGCTACCTTATAGTCTTTAATTCCGTCTTAGTATACCAAAGCTAATTATTTTCGTGGGGCCATTCTTATCGGTAAGAATTATGTTTTATTTCATTTTATTTACAGGCAATAACATTAAAAACATACCCAGTTGAGCTCTCCCTTACAGCTTGGATATGTTTCATGGGAACTATAGAAGGTACTGTGTTAGCAGTTGTAATGGAGAGAGGAAATCCCTCAGCTTGGTCTATAGCCTTGGATTATAAACTATTGGCTGCTGTTTATAGTGTAAGTAATCTTTAATTCTAACAACATCTTTCTTTTTCCTATTGAGTTATAATTTATTAACAGTTTTTAAATTATTTTAATTTGTTTTTTCAGTTGACTTGAGAAAGAATATTGATTTCATTTTCCTTTATTGCCTTTATGATATTAAAATACAGGGCGTATTCTGTTCTGGGCTTGCTTATTATGTCCAAGGATTGATTATGAAGCGTCGAGGACCTGTTTTTGTGACTGCCTTCAATCCTTTAAGCATGGTTATCGTTGCCATTTTAGGGTCTTTTTTCTTGAAAGAGATATTATACTTGGGAAGGTAAGGAAATTAAGTATTGCTTGGCTAACAGTACTCGGGTATATCATAGGTTGATTCTATGACCATCTAGGCAATAAGGTTCTTCTTTTTCGTGAGAAATCTCGAGTTCAAGCCTCTTCCTTACAATAAAAAAAATCATTCAGATCGAAACTTCCACCAATTTTAAACGGCAATAGGGTTTTTTTCCCCGTGAGATCTCGAGTTCAAGCCTCTTCCTTATAATAATAATTAAAAAAAAAATACTTTGAAACTTTCACCAGTACTAGTGAGACATGGGGTCATTCATTGTCAAACTTTTTTAACTCAGGCATGTTTGGCTAAACCCTCTTACAATAAAAATAAAAATAAAAATGGGAAGTAATAAATTAAAAACGTTACTCCGAGAATTTTTTGGCTGCGGACTAATTGAAGAGACCACCGTCCTTGTAGGGTTTTTGGAGCAGTCGTCATTGTTACTGGCCTCTATCTAGTGTTGTGGGGCAAAAGCAAGGATGAACCTCCATCCAATTCAAGCAATGATAAGGTGGCAGCATGTTCTACACAAATGGCTACCAAAACGCATGAGAGGACGGAGACCTTGAATCAAGATTTTGTTGCTCTAGATCTTACCAAAGTTAGACCTAACGATGAATCTGATTGAAGGAATTATGCAACTTAATTTGAAACGATACCGTTTATTGCTCCTAATTTTGGCTTCGTTGTAATCATCAACCAAGCTTATATCAATGCGAAATTTCCATATTGATACTTCAACTAAGAATTAATTATTATTGTTATTATTTTCCTTGCGGGGATGTCATGAATATCTAAAAATTCTACATGTTATAACCACAATTAATCAAGATTTATTTTTCTGGTTAGTATTAAGACAATGTCTAAGCTATGTATTCGTGAATTTCTCCTCTCGATCACCACTCTTTAGCGCTCGCTTGATTAGTGGAGGTCGTTACTCATTTGCCCCACCTTCCTCCTTACAACGAGTAGGTTTGCTGCTGTATTAAGAGATTAAAAGAATGAAACGATTGGATAATCAAAAATTTTATGTGCGAGTGAGAGAGAGGTTTCTTAATTTGTTGTTTTGTTCTTTATTTTAGCACTGTAATAATTATTAGCAGATGAAGACTCAAAAAAAAAAAAAAAAAAACAAGAAGAGGTATAATTAGCAGCTGCGTGATCACATGAATAGTAAGTGGCTGTTTCACATATCTTCTACTTTTATTTTTATTTTTAGGTGTTTCTTTTATATATAGTTTTGATGTCCAAATATCAAAAATAAAAAAAATCTGATTTTTTTATTTAAATATATTTTCAAGAAAAAACTATTTAAAAAACATTATACACACACCACAATATCACATACACCTAAATAAAGGGTTGAAGGCTTTTTAAATAATAAAAAAGGCAACCATCCAATTACGGGACTGTTCATGGAAAGAGTGTGTGCGTATGTATAATGCCTATTTGGACGGTTCTTGTTAAGGGGTTTTTGAACGCATCCTTTTCCTTTTCAATCTTTAGAAAAATATTTTTTATTATATTTTTTTTCTAATTTCACCTACATATTATCATTGATTTAATTCCACCAATATATTTTAATTAGTCAATAGTTTTCTTAAAAAAAAAAAAAAATTAACCCGTGTTAATTTTTTTTCATCATGAATTAGTCAATAGTTTTCTTAAAAAAAAAACAATTTTTTTTAACTCGTGTGAATTTTTTTCATCATTTTATGCTACACCTTGCTCTCTTTTCCATTTCTGCAATATAATTACACCCAGTCTAGCTAAAGGCAGTCCAATCTACCCCAAAGAATTATATATTATTAGCATTGTTAAAACTAGTTCTAAGCAGAGCATCTTTCTGAAATGAAAACGGTGAACTTACTGTCTTATATGAGCCCATACTGTCCATTTACAGAAGGAAACTGGGCTAGATTATCAATGGGCCACTTCCATCCAAGCCGACAGAGACATAAGTGGTTCTAAGAAAAGGCTCAATTTGGTTGAGCCCACTTTACAATACAAGTGGGCTCTAACTAGTCTAGGAGCAAAACAATATGCTCGCATCGCAGAGCCCACTTTACAATACAAGTGGGCTCCAACTAGTCTAGGACCAAAACAATAAGCTCGCATCGCGGAGCCCAACAACCGTAGACAACCAGTATGCTCTCTCCCGTCTTTTTGCATTTTCTTGTTCAGGTCAAGATTCAACAGCCTGCTAAACGCTTCATAACCCGACAAGAATCTTGCTGCTCCGTACTAATAATGAAGGTCCAGTACGAAGAACTAGCCGAGAATCAGAGATCGGAACCAGCCCTGACGCGCGCCTCGCTCTTTTTTAGAGCTAGAAGCATTGAGCAAGCCCATGACTCGGAATATTGAAAGGTCAATTTTTTTTTTACTTTCCAAAAATAAGCTTGCAAAACTCTTTAAAATTAGTGAATATGATTTTAATATAATAGTTAAAAATCTATATTGTAAAGGGATGAGCCAACATGTAATGGTAGTTTACAAGCATAATACGATTTTTGCTAAATGCCTTTATGTAATTTTGATTGGAAAATAAATATCAGTGACCAGTTTTTTAAAATGACAAAAAAATGAAAAAGATCTCGAAATGTCTGTCTAGAAACTCTGCTGCAAACAAATGGGCCTTAGATTTAGTATCTTTTCATGAAGGACTAATTGCTCTATATTCTTAAAATCACAAGCACCGTAGAAAAAACAATTTGCTCTATATTCTTAAAATCACAAGCACCAACGCTGCGCACACAAATAAACACCACGAATGAAAACAGTGGCATTCTTGATAATTTTCTCTCTTTTTAGTCAATCATTTGTGTTTATTTTCGTGGCTTTTTCTTCGTACATTTTTTTATCTTGTTGAAAAGAATTATTCCTCGAAAAAATATAATTACTCATGAAAAAATGTTAACTGGAAAAAATGCGGGATAGTAATTACTCACAACAAGCAGCATTCTATTATCAGTGATGTCCTTTTGTTCTTATTAAAGTAGTTGGTAGAGGTTTTTATTTAGAAATATATTAAAATAATTTTTTTTATTTTTTTTTAATATTAACACATTAAAATAATATAAAAATATATAAAAATATTTTATTTAAAAAAATTAAAAATTAAAAGAATATAATTTCCCACCATGTCCACAATGTTTAGCTAATTTTAAAACGTCTTGCTTAAAAGACGATCGATTCCCTCGGTAGGATACTTCCTCAAATCTCTTTCAGTTGTTAGTTAATGGCAGAGGATGCCAGTTAATGCATGCAATGATGTGTGTGTGTGTGTGAGAGAGAGAGAGATTAATACATACAGTGATCGAGGATAATATTAGTCAGCAACAAATCAACTCCTGATACGTTTTCAGGAAATAGCATCTGGTTTCGATGTTCTGTGTACTGGGTTTTGCCCTGGTACGGAAAAGCTGCTTCTTCACGTTATGTTTTATGCTCATCTTCTTGTGAAATAATGAACGGCAGAAAAATAATAATTAAGAAGCTTCTATAAAGAGCTTTCAGGCACAAGCAATTTCTCTTGCATTTGCTATCGAGCTAGTACAGTCTTGTAAACCATTGAACAGAGCAAAGTACTCTAGCTATGTCTATGGAGTCCTTTACTAGCCTGCTCAATCAAGCAAGGCCATATTTGCGTGTGATTTGGTGCAATGTGGCTACTCAGTAATGTCTATGCTAGTCAATCTTGACTTGAATCAAGGGTTGAAGCCACAAGTATTTGCAGCCTACAGAATGGCTGTAACCTCTATTCTCATTGCTCCTTTTGCGCGTCTTAGAAAGGTCTCGTTGATGTCTTTCTCTAAATGTATTTTCATGTGAATAATTAGCATAATCTAATTATAATCATCCTGGTTTAATGTTTCTGAACAGAAATTCAACTACGCCACTTTGAGTAATGACAATCAAATTAGTAAACTACAGAATGTATTTATTTACCATCTCTAAACATTCTTTATAAAACTTGTGCAGTTGCTGACATGATTCTGGTACCTGTTACCTTTACAAGGCCAGTTCTTGATTGTTCCGCTATGAGCTGAAAATCACCACCGCCACCTGTCAAGTTTGCCGTGTGCAATATTCTTCTTGCCATGACATTTGTAATGGCTTGCATCTTCGGGTAACCTTCAATACACATCTGTGCATTAGTTGGTACTATGAGTTAGTGATTGATCTAAGACTATTAAGGCAAGGCTGGTTTGCAGGCTTGAGGAGGTGGATATTAGGAGGCTGCACTCTCAGTCAAAGGTGGTTGGGACACTGGTAAGCATTGGAGGAGCAACGCTACTCACATTTGCTCACAGAAGGGCAATTTTTGTCGCCGTCAATCTGCACCCAGTGCACACATCCAAGATCATTTGAAGGGTGCTGTTAACATTGTGCTTGGGTGCATGAGCTCGCCAAGTTTCATCATTATTCAAGTAAACACTCATAAAAAATATGATAGATGTAGTTATGCCATCGTGAGCCTACAATTAATAAAATAAATAACTACGAGCGAAATTCAATTAATTACCGAGTTCTTACAACGCTTTCAATATTACTTCCCTAAAGGCAATGGTTCCAAAATCGTACCCAGCTAAGCTCCCCCCTGCTGCTTTAATGTGCATAACGGCCACAGAAGTATGCTGCTTTAATGTGCATAACGGCCACAGAGGAAAGTACACCATACTAACCTTTGCAGTAGAACGAGCTAACACTTGGATGTCAGATTTTTAGCTGCTTTCTATGGTGCAAAAATTCTAAGTTGGAGCAAAATCATCTTCAAAATCTAAATAATTTGGTGTAATTTTTATGCATCATACCATGCCCCTCCAAGGATTGAACTTAAAGCAGTGTCGCTCCCTTGATCAATTCCATGCTTTCCAGGCAGGGAATACTCTCAGGAGACTGCTTATTACATTTTCGGATTGTTGGTCAAGGAAAGGGGTCCAGTATTTCTGTGTGCTTCTAATCCTCTAAGCATGGTTATGGTTCCAATTCTGGGGTCTTTCATCTTCAAAGAGAAATTGTACGTTGGCAGGTATGTAAGGATAAAACCACAACATCAAACCATTTGCGCAAACAGCCAGGACAGAAGGAAATGTACAGACTTCTAATCATGACTTGGTTGCAGGACTGCTAATGTGGCAGGACCCACAGGGCCACAGATGAGCCTGTTTTAAGGAATCTAACCAAATTAGGTATACTCAAGGAATCTGAGTTTTCTAAGCAAGCTCCATGTAAGCAGTAAACCTAATACCCTATAGACATATGGTTACTAATGTATCTAACATTCCGCCATGGCTTTCATTGCTCAAGAGGTATAGCTTCTGATGCAAGGTAAGATAGCAATTGACCTCGACAAGAACAGGTTGCCCAGAATGATTACTACGATTTTTGCTACAATAAAATGTTAAAACCTAAACAAAATAGAGACAGACCTTCAAATTTTTTAATGAGCAAAACTAAGCAGAAGTGTTTTTTCTCCCAATTAACAACCATACGGAACTGATTTATAGATAGATCTAGAGCAGTCTGAACAATCAACCTGTGCTTTACCACCAGAACGAGAATAAAACCACAAGTGCTCCTGTGATGGAAGCAAAAAACAGTGGACTGCTGCTTCCATCATGAGTCAGCCAGGAGACCTTTGCCCTTTGCCTATGTAATGCTATTCCTCAACCACGGATTGTTATTCTCAATCACTACAATGAAACCACATGCAACAAAACTGGACCTAAATTGGACAGATGCCTACTTTTAACTGGAAAAGCCAAAGGTCTAAACAGGAATATAGCTCAGTCTACTCCACTGCACAAGTGAGCTTAGATTATTCCAAGCACGAGTACGCATGTGTCCTCTAATACTTGCACGTGGCTGTTTCGTCTATGTTAAGAAACAAGGTTTGGAACTTTGGACAAGAATATCCATTTGGTGATGCAAAATAGGGATTTGCGTTCAATCTTCAATTAATAGGACATGGTGTATGTCAATAGCTAGAGCCATGTCAAAATCCTTGGAGCTCTACACATCTCCATAGAGTTCATTTACTCTATCCTATATTTGCAACCAAGCCTCTATAGAGCACGGCATGAGGTATAAAGATGCTTTTTGCACAACTTCATCAACTAAAATGCAGAAAGCACCTCTGGCCTGTCATGAATGCACAAACACAGTAGTCTACCAATAACAGAATAAGTCCAAAACAAAAACTTAAATTCTTATAGCGAAAGGATAAAAAAGTTGAAGAAACATTCCTCCTCTCAAAATTATTAGAAATCCCAAAACAAGTCTATAATTACCAGAGAAATATGCTTCTATGGACAGAACACATACCACCTCACTTATTCTAAAAGTAGGGTCTTCATCTCAAGATGGTAGAGTGACTTCCTCCTTTCCATAGATGCGCTGAAGTTCACGGGTGGCAGCTTCATATGATGCTGACGAGAAGAGAAGAAAATTTGTTGAGAGAGAATAAAAAACTAATATGCATCTCTTGTATTTGTGAAAGGCAGTCACATAAACTCATCTAAAACTACTCCTTACCTTTCCAGCTGAGGAAATTCTTCTGATTAATAGCAGATCCAGTAACAGTTTCAATCGCATTGAACAGCATCTCCTGAGGAGTGTTCTTCAGTTCCTGAACAACTGCATAGATGGTCTTCCCGTTCTCAAAGTAGATATGGTTATTGGGATGCTTGGTCTTGCAGTTAGCATGTCGCTCAAATTCATATGCATTCAAAACCTGCAAAGTGCATCCCAAGTCATGAAATAGTTTTGAACATTTCATTAGTTTTGTTTCAAGACACTAGACTATATTTAGAGTTGCCTACCTTATTGCCGCATACTTTGCAACTACATAAATACCCAGTCCCTTTTATAGTTCCTCTAAGAGTTTTCTGCCAAGATGAAGGTTATGCATTTTAATGTGGGAACCATAATCAGTAAGAAATATTTCTCATTCCTAAATGTATATTGACATCTCAACCATAATATTTCAATCTCACCTCCCTTGACCAGGAAACATATTTCACAGGAACCCCGTCAAGCAAGCCAGTTGATAGCAAGCTCTTGACATTTGAGGGGAAGTTGTTAGGAGGGATCTTCTTAGATGTCTTCAGCTCTTTATTCTTGGAGGCAGAATCGATTGTTGTCTTTGGCTCTTTATTCTTGGGGGCTGCATTGATTGATGTCTTTGGCTCTTTACCATTGGTGTCAGTATCAGTTTTGGAATTAGCTTCCAGACCACTATTTAATTGTGTATTTGCAATCACCTTTGATGCAGTATTGGTATTCAATTGTGGATCAACATTTGTCTGAGGCAAATTGTTCTGAACCGGTACTTCTGAAGTTTGAGCCGTGTTCTGATTGCTCACTAGCAGGTCATAGCCTCTAATAACATTGCCAGACATATTTGTCTCAGGTTCGTCATGAAAGCTTTGAAAAGAAATGGAATTGTTGTCACCCTTGTTGTAGCTGTGACCAATGGATAGAATACCAGAATTCCCTTTGTCCTGGGCAGGAGTCATGGATGCTATATCAATATCTGCCTTGTCATATATTGGACCGTTTGATATGACATTATCCCCTCCCTTGCTAAATGAGGAACCCATCAAAATGAAATTTTCACTCGTTTTATCATAGGAGGGTCCCATTGAAATGAAACTCTCATGTCCCTTATTGTAGGAGAGAGCCATTGATATGAAATGGTTATCTTCTTTGTCATAAGATGGACCCATTGTTATGAAATTGGCGTCCTTCTTGTCAAACGGCTGACCCATTGATAAGATGCTCTCATCTCCCTTGTTATAACCCTGGCCCATTGATATGAAATTGTCATCATCCTTGTTAAATGCATGACCCATTGAAATGAAACTACCATCTGCCTTGCTGAATGAGGGGCTGATTGAGATGGTATTCTCATCCCCATTGTTATATGTAGAACCCAAAGAGATGGCATTGCTCTCCCTCTTATTATAGGCAGTACCCATTGAAATTATATTGTCATCTCCTCTATTATAGGAGTGCCCCACAGATGAAGAAATGTCATTGCTTGAGTCTCTAACTTGATTGACTCTCACTTTTCTGAGGCCACCAAAACTAATTGATGCAGGGGGATCTTCAACGTTATGAGACATGGACAAACCCATCGAGCAATTGCTGCCATATAGGTCATTGAAATCCTTTCTTTCCATGTTCATATTTCCATTGCTGGCAGAAGGCACGTTGCTACCACTGTTAATCCGCAATGGTTCAAACCCAAACAGACGGTCATTAAATTGTCCTGAAACTGATTGGAAGCAGGAAGTATTATTCCATGGAGAAATGTTCATGTGCGACATTCCCATTACTGGCCTGTTGTTGCTAGATGGTTCAACTGCTTGTTTCTTGTTGCTGAACAATTCAGGTCCAGTGCTATCCATAAGCCACTGATGACCACGCTTTGGTTCCATTCTTGAGGAATTATCGAAACCTATATCTCCATCAGTTAAACACCCCACATCTCTGGTCATCCAAAAGCTCTTCTGCTGGAAAGACTACCAAAAAACAAGAGCCGTCCAAGTGACAATCATATATCAACAGGACTAGAGAAGAACAGAAATTGAGGATTCAATATTCCAAAAATGCATTGCAGAGGGTAAAGGGACATGAAATAATGCCAAACAAACAACTAAAGGCAGATACGGATTAATCAATAGAAACTTTCAAAAAATAAAAAAGCATGCACTCCATAATGTGTAAAATTCTTAAATTTATAGATCCTCTTTCTTTGGAGTTAAACATATCAATCAATAGCCATTTCAAAATACAAGCATGCAGTCTGTAATGTTAAATTCTTAGATTCATAGATCCTTTCTACTTTACTTTTAGCTCCCAAATAATCAAAGAAAAAGGAGGTCTTTTAGAAGTTATCTCAATCTGATACACATAAAATGGGTAGAGGGCATTGACAGAAGTCAGAACTCTGACAAGGTGCCCAAAAGTAGTAATTGTTATGAAACTTCTTGACAAATCTTTCAAGATAAGAGCTGTCCAGATTTGGTGAGCCACATCTTAGAGCCTAAACCTAACACTATTACTAGATGACCAGTTAACACATAGGGTGCCTTCTTCGGAGACAAAAAAGTCAACTTGCACTGAACATGGTACGCAATTTAAGACCTCAAGGCCAATTTCATGCTGTTTCAAAAATACTTTCTAAAGCTTTCCCATTTTTCCCTTTGGTCATATTCAATGCTCAACTCTGCTTGGTTTGTTAAGTAAATAATGGATTACAATCATCATAAGCACATTAATGCATATAAACTAGAAGAACTAAATTTAAAAGGTGAATATAGTAGGCAATGAAATTTTAGATCCACAAATTTTCTCAAAGTTAACCTACATAAGACAAGATTCAGCAGCGCTGCTAATATTATGGATCTTCCAGACGACTTTCAAATGATAGAACTTTATATCACAACTTTTCTCAAATCCTCACCTGAATGCTCAAATGACCAGAGGAAAATATCCTTGGCCCATTGAAGTGGCAAAATTAAAAAAGAAAACGAACTGATTTCCAAGCAAGGAACCAAGTGCATGAGCTGACTGTCAATGCTTAATTAATGTAATCATTCTTTCTTAAATATTAACTTATTTCTTAAGTAGGCATGACAGGAAAAGGTCCAGCCATGATGAAAGCAAAAGTACATTTTTTTTCAAACATCAACAATAAGCCAAGTCAAAAGCAAGTTTCTAAGCATGAACCAGGCAGAGTATATGACAATAAAGAAAGTGGGTAACACAACTCGGATCCATCAATAATCTTTTGAGCTTACTTCAAATTCTATAATCAGCTAGCGCGTTATTTCATTCCATTGACAGGCACCATATATGCACCATATACACGGATAATAGGCTTAGTTTGTAAAGTTGGCGAACAGCCAACTTAGACTGAATATGTTCTATCAACCACAACAGTGTTATCATGGTGAGTACTTTAAACTTGTGCATGTTGTATTAAAACTCGCCATCTTCGACCAAACTTCTGATGAAATCTAGATTTGCAAACCAAGAAACAATGATTCACAAGCTCAAAACTTTCTCTATAATCTCATGTCCTTGCATATGCCTGAGGCATGCATTGCCACATATAAGATAAGGCAATCTTTTGCTCATGAGAGGACTTCTTAGGCTTTCATGAGTACTTTTTTTTTAATGTAGCTCAATGGCATGTTGTGTTTATACCTTTTGCTAATCCTACAAATGAGTGGTATCCCTTTGGTGCTAGTTTTTAAAGATTCATTCACTTCTTAGTTATTTGAAAAAAAAAAATACAAGGAAGGAGAGGGATCCACATAAACCTCATTAGTTATTTGAAAAAAAAAAATACAAGGAGAGAGATCCACATAAACCTCGGAGAGGTTTGTAGGGGATCACAACAACTCATGAAGATGAAATTCAACGTTGAACCCAATAATACTTGAGGCATGGTGTTAAATTATTGTCCTAATTCCATGCATGGCCAAGAATGAAAATACAAATTGCAATGGTGTGGGTCTGAACAACTTGTCCATGCCATTGTACCATGCTACATAAATGTTCTTACGTATTAATAGTCAGAAAATACTCTACGTAATAGTAACAACCAACATAAAGCATAACTCTTAAGTTAAAAGTAGATGGATTTAGGCTAACTAACAACCAACTACACTAATCTCAATGAGAAATATTTAGAATTTGGAAAGGAAATCAAGTAAAATGTTAAAAAAAAAATCCTTGCAAGTAAAATAGACGAGGACATTCCATCCTGGGAAGGAAAGTGCTTTGGCAAGTCGAGTAGCAGAATTAAAAAGGAAGGAATGAGCATGCCGAATGGATAGCCTATAAGCCCCATACAATTAGAAGCTACAACATGAATACAATAGTATGTGGAATCACCATGATACGATGATTCATTTAAAAAGAAAGAAAATGATTCCATATAGCAAGGATATTTATTAATTTAGTTATGATTTATTTGGAAAGTAATAAAAGTACAATTGGCAATTTTGAATATTGATTTTTTTTTCTTATCTTACAAACTATATAGACTAGGTTGGTGGCTTTAGTACATTTTCTCTTTTCATTACAAAAAATGAGTCAATTTAATTTTTTTTCTATGCACCTTTTTCTCACTTGAATTTCAGTTTAGTTTTTATTTGCTATTTTGTTTACATCTTTTTTCTCTCAAGAATTTTAACTGTTCAATGAGTTTTGTTTTGCATTTCCCTCATTTTGTTTGAAAGTCTCAAAAGTGATCGTAATTGGATTCAAACTACATATATTATTGGTAAGCTACCACTAATAACCAATCACCCTATCCATTGTCACCATCCACCACCATCGATGATGCCATTGGGTATTAACAATGATTGATTGTCAATCACCATGTTAGTCGATGACCACGTTCAACTATTGATGAGGCAATTGAATATTGGCCAACTGGAATTTGAAAGTCATTGACAAGATTGTTGAAGTTGTTGAAAGTCATTTATTGTAAATCAATTATCTAGCACTTACAATTATGTGGTGGCCAAAAGGTGCATTGAAGGTTACCTTCAGGTGCATTTACTTATAGCAATTACCCTTCAAATATGCAACCAACACTTGCAACCAACGAGCACCTATAGGGTTTGAGAGTTTGCATTTACAAATAGGACTCGCCATCGATGTCCACATGTGTAGCGTACATGAAAATCACTTTGAAGGTGGGCGACACCAATAAGTGCAGGTAGTATTAACCATTTTTTCTTTAGGATTGGAAAAATATTTGTTATAAAACCTTTATGAGCATTGGAAGGACTTTCCTTATAAAAAGAGCATGTTCCATTATGCACAATGCATTTCACATTGTGGAGGCAGATGAGAAATATTAAATACATGTTAAAATCAGCTTTTCTTTCGGAAATAAGGGATATGTTTGGCAAACTGGTATTTGATATGAGAAGAACAAAAGGTTATGTGCAAGACACAAAATACATCACTGTAATGGATACATAAATGCCATGATTTCTAAACAAGTGATTTTTACAAAATGTAACCATTGATAGTTGGCAAAAACATAAAAGCCCATATAAGTCAGAGGTTGAAGACTTGTAGTAATAAGCTATGTGAGATGAAATCTTTTTTGACCTCTTCAATAATGTTACTCCAAAGAAGAATCTATAGGAAGTTGGATTGCTATCAAAGTTTCTATTCTTGTACAAATGAGAATCCTAGCATATCGATGCTACATATAAATCAGATGACGAAGCAATGAGCCTCTCTCTTTATTGAAAGATCACTAGAGAAACTTTATGACCATGTGCTTCCATGATGTTGATTTTCAGTTGGTTCTTGAGTTGTTGCTCAATAGATGTAAATGAACTATGCTCATCATGAAGAAGAATTTTAGTGATTTTGATGGAATCGACCTTTAATATCATGAAGCTCCCCACCCCTATTCCTAATGTTGGCAAGTAGCCTTAAACCCTCATGCTTTGTTGACAAACTTTTAGCCCACCTACCACCTTCTGGGATGCTCCTTTGAGATTGGCATTTTTTTTTTTCAAGGAAAGGTTAGGCAAGGCTCCCGAAAGTCATCAACAAGACACAAAAGGTCATGGTATTGGCCTAACAGCCCGTAAGAATTATAACGGCAACCCTTCAAGGGTGTTGGCCAGACAAAGACCTAGCAAGCGTACACCTAAAAACCCTTCAACAGTGGCACAAGCTTCATGTGCTTGAGATTACTCAAAACTATTTAAGGATCTTTTTCCTATGTGTTTCCTTTTCGTGCTTTTCCCCATGTACTATGTTTACTATGATTTTTCCTATGTGTTTCCTTTTCGTGCTTTTTCCCATGTACTATGTTTACTATTCATTATTGGATGATTAATTTATTATTTATTACAGTAACAAAAAAGAAAATGTAAGTTTAAATACATTTAAATTAAATGACTAACATTCTTAACATTTCTATGATGGAACGTTAAGTTTGAATTGCCCAATGTAGCTTGCCTAGATTAATTCTCATGTGTATAGAAGTAGATGGATGAAATGCACAATGAAAAGGACATAGTTGGGTAACGATGAAATAAATGATCTTTCAAGCTCTATTGAAAACGTGAAGGCTCAAGAAAAGGTACAGAAATAAATGAGTGAATGTTTCCCTTAGCTGCACATTGCACAATATGAATTTTAATCATATTAGGAAGGTAAATTCGTGTTTAAAAAAATGACAAGTTCAAAACAAGATTTGTCATTCCATTCAACTCCAAGCAATGCAATTCGTTCTTCCTACACCATACTCACTCCATCCTCCTTTTAGCACATGCTCTAACCTTATATGGTTACAAATTGTAGTCAGCATTGCAATAAGTACATAGGATTCCAAAAGGGGCTGACACTCTCGTCGAGCTTCTCTTTATAGGTTTCATTGTAGATGAATAGTTTTTCCAATGAACTATGCCTTGGTTGAGCCATGAGCCTTTAAATTAGTTCTTCGCTGAGACAAATCAACGTCCATCCTTGCAAATTGAAGACAGCTTCCATGCAGGAGAATTGATGAACATTGCATATGTTGAATGTTGAATCAAGTATTAAGACTTCCAAAGGCACAGGTCACACAATCTTGAAGACATTTAAAGTGGACAGAGGTTGGACTATAGAACTTGTAAGTTCTCAACCAACATGGCCTTGTGAGGAAGTAGAAATAAGCATTGATTTGGGATAAAGGTTCTCATAAATGGTTGTTTCTGACTATATCAGGAGTGCTAATTCATTAGGAAGGAATAAAGGTTCTCATATATGGATATTTCTGACTATATCAGGAGACATAATTTTATTATGCAGGAATATACCTAATATCAGTCAAGTGAGTACCTTCAATGGATTCCGTCACTTGAAAAGATTTGTTTCTTTGTTGAAAAATATGTCTTGTTAATTACTAAGAGAATTCTCACAGAGAGCTTTTTCTAAATGACGAGGAATCCAACTTAAGATAAGAAACCCTCAGGCACCTAAATGCTACAAATGCATTAGGTGAGTCCATGGATCCGAAACCAGGTCAACAATGTGGAGAGCAGAGCACACTCACTTGTCAGCTCAGATTACTCCAGATTTCCCAGCTATATTCTTCCCTAAATCTCCGATCTCTAGCTCTGTTTGAGCCCTTAACCACTCCTATCTTATCTTAATGTGATAAGAACACGATAGCCCTCATGTCATTGTTTGGTAAAGGAAAAGCAAAATTAAGGATAATATAATCCTCCTCCTCTACTTCACTCCACAAAATTGTAGTAGTAAATGAAGTTACAATAAAACTATCTCCAAATGTGGATCAGCATGGCTGGATATACTTAAAGAATTTGCAATACAGAAACACACACAAAATAAACAAGGAAAGATAGCATTCAAATACAGTAAAGGATCTGGCAAGCAGATATGAAAATAAGTAACAAAATTTAATACCAAATAGCCAAACAACAATCACAAAACATATAAACACTTGAAAAACCATAATCAATCAACATATCTAATCGAAACCAAACTTTGGACATAACATTTTCAATAAAACGAACAAAAACTTGAATAGAAAATTCCAAGCCTACCATTTTTTGCCGTTAGCCAAGCCCACAGAGACTCACTGAATGAAGACTAAAACCAACGCGCAAAACTCGTTCTCAGGTGATCTCCACTCGAAACTCGAAGTTCTACTTTCAATAACACACGCCACTCTTTACTACTCCGTTTCGCTCATTCACGCCATTGATCACGATCAAGCTCAAATAATCTGCAGCACAAACTCAAACGCCAAAACCTAACCGTTTTAAATTAACAAACCATGAAAATCAAACTTCGATCATGCATAGCATTCATTTAAAACCGTTTAGAGAGAAAACATTGAACAATTATAGTGAGACAAACAAGCTCAAAATTATCAAAACTGTAATCATCAAAATTCAAAATCCACTCGCACTAAGTACACACAGCACGAAAGGCATGCATAGTGACGGTCACTACACATGATAACTGAGAGATACATGTGAGACTGGTAGCGTACCTTTAGCCTGAAAGATCGCCGGAGAAACTCCCGGCAACTGCAAGAGTGAGTGAGTGTTTTTTTTATCTTTTTTCAGGAGAGAGAATTAAAATACAAAATTACTTATGTCAGCTTGGTTTTTAACTACGAGGAGAAACATATCTAATGCCCGGTGGTCTAGGATCTTATCCGTACACGTGGAACGATGGAGCTGGAATCAACGGCTTGATTTACTATACAGGCTTTGGACCGCTAAAACGCATTGCCATATATGGAAGAGTCTTATATGGCAATGTACAGGAGAGGAGCCTTTCACTCTTGTTGTAAAAGGTAAGTGCAGCGCAACGCAAGATAGGTATTCCACTTGTCAGTTTTCTATTGATTACAAGGTGTTTCTGGTAATGTGTTTCGCAGTGGGAAGGTAGGGGTCTAGTGGTTTAGGTCTATGGTAAGAATTATGAGTTTCTCAAACTATTAAAGCACATTGGTTGAAGAGAATTGTTGTCAATTTGTACTCAGTGTTTTGTGTTTTCTTGTCTCCTAGGGGGTAAAATATAATTTTTGCCATGTTTAGAAAATTGGTGAGGGGGCATTGTGGTAAAATAGGGTGTAATCAGTATGGCTAGTCCATGGGCCTAAATTTGGTAAAAATGAAGGGTCTGGATTTGTTTTAAATGTGCTTTAGATTAACTTTGGTAAGTAGAATCACCATTATTAGTGAGGTAATTTAATGGCTTAGCCCTTATTTAGATAGTTATTTATGGTGAGAGTAAAATTTGGCACCAAGAGGTTCACATGCTGGATATGCTCAAAGTTGTGGGCACACCCACCTCACGCATAGTAATTAATTATTTTTAATGTATCAAATCTACGTAAAGTAAATGTGTTTTTGAGATTATTTAATAGAAATATTAGTCTTAATTGGTAAACAAAATAACTTAAAGATAACCCCTGTTAAGAAAACTAAATCTTGTGCGTTGAAATGAGCCCGTATTAGGCAATGACACGAGGACAATGCCTGTCTTCTTCTTCTTTTTTTTTTTTATTCACGTGGGGTGTCCGGGTCAGTTTACGCACACCACAACTAATCTACACGGTCCACTGAACATCCTGCAAGCCCAGTAAGCAGGTAAGGCACCGCGGGGGTGACAGGCGTACATGATGAGATTCGAACACAGATGCGAAGGAAGAGGACAAGCTCTTTCCACCGCTAGACCAGAACCTCACTTACCAATGCCTGTCTTCTTGAATACTTGAGTTTGTGTCATTTTATCTGTTGATTTTATTTAATGAATTTAAGTTTATATGAAGAGACTACTACTATGAGCACATTATTTTACCACCTCTGTTTTCTTTCATATTTTAGGCGACCTACGTAATTCCGACGTGTACATGTGATTTGTTTAGCTGTAACATTTTCGAAGTATTTTTTTTTTTATGATTGGAGGATCTATTTAGATAATGATTTAGAAATATAATTGTTTGCATGTTCTTGCCAAGCTGGAACTTATAGAATTGTTTATTACTATTATTAAATCTAAAAATACAATTATTTAGAAAAAAAAATTTAATCAAGATAATATTTTTTCAATATATCTCTTATTAATCTTACTAAGGTATGGTTTTTAACTTGAGTTATTTTTTTATTGATAAATAAAAATTTAATAATTGTTAAATCAAATAAAAAAATATACCAAACTATTATATTTTTATTTTATATGTGATTGAGATCTAAAAATCACTGTAAACATGACAAAATCATGTTAAAAATTTATCTAGAAATTCTAAAAAAAAAATTAATTTTTATAAACAATTTATTATTAGTATTAGGATTTTCATATTATATACATAATAATTTAAAAAATAATAAAAATAAAATATAGATTTATAATAATATTTAAGAACCATGTTAAAGCTTAAAAGTAAACAAATTTAGTATTTTTTTTCCCCCGGAATACCAAGAAAAACAAAGGGATAAAAAAAAAAAAGGAATCAAGCCCAGTGTCTGCCGACGACAACAAGCTAGGTGTGCACAAGCCTGATTCTGTTGTTTTTTCCTTTTTCATTAAGGACATGCCATCTGTTGGAAAATAATGTTATTAGTGAAAGTAAAATTTGTGATCTCATGGCTTTTTTTAAAGTGTTACCAACCGAGCCACAACATTAAATTGCTATGAATCAATTTATAAAATATTTCAAAGTGATTTATTGTATTAAACTATTATATGTTATTTTTTTATTAACATGAATATCTAAATAATATTGCATGTATATAACTCGATTAAATTTATGAATTTTAATATTAGAGAACTCAAACTTATAATTATTATAATATAAATTTAAAATCTAATTATTTAAGTCACTTTTCAAAATTTATAAAAGTTAATAATATCATAAAGCATCGTATAACCAATAATATTCCAAATCTCATCATCCATCAATTTTAAATTTTATTATATCAAATAAGATAGTGAATAGCTAAGTTATTGCTATTTTTTGTGCAAATCATGCACACTCATCTCAAAATTAATTATACAAATTTAAGGAACACAACCAAACATGAAAAAATTTAAATAATAATTAGCTTGACTAGTAAAATTGTTGCTTAGATTTACTGCAAGGTGCCTATGCTCATGGAGTAGTATAAGTATGTGTTTGACTTAGAGATATAGTGGTTTTTTATTAAAGATATGATTTTTATAAAGTATAAATTATATCTTTAAAAACTAAAAATACATGTTTTTATATAAATTTCATAAAAAAAAAAGCTAAAATTATCTCTAAACCAAACACTCTGAGTTTTTCCAGATGAAAGGAGGAGCTTAAACTTGGGATTATAACCACTATAAAACTCATAAAAAATAATGACGAGGTATCCATTTTTCAGACAGGGAAATTCTTTTGTTTTTTTATGGTCGAAGTAAATTCTTTTCTTAAACGGTCTGATATTAGCATATAGCTTTTAGGGGAAAAGTAATAATAACTATGTTTTAAAATCATAGCAAAACCAACGAGGCAAACATTGCCAAGTCATTTTTTTTTCCCAATAATAAAAATATTATCTAATTAGTTTATACATTAATCGGGAGATTAAATCGTTATCCAAATAATTTAAAAAGCACCCTCGGATAACCTTATGCATTTTAAAAGATTTAATTAAAAAATTTAGATGTTGACTTTTACAATTTAAACTGAAAAGGTAAAAAAAAATTCTTAAGTGGTTTAAAGATGGTTGGAGCCTAGTGTAAATTGTGTTTTAATTTTTTTTAATATTTTTATAAAAAAATAATTTTTTTTATAATTTTTAAATTGTTTTAATATATTAATCTTAAAAATAATTTTTAAAAAATAAAAAATATTATTTTAATATATTTTATTATAATTTATAAAAAAAACAACTACAACAACACTCAATATAAACAGGTTTATAATCTATCCAACTACCACAAACATTACAATTACAGTTTCAATTATTATTAGTATTATTATTATTGTTATTATTATTCAAAAGCTTGCTAAATTCAGTAGAAACGAACCGTCAAAATAACTGTCAAAATATACAACACAGAGCAGAGCCTAAACTCTTTTCTTTTTTTAAAAAAAAAACCCGTTCTAACTGGAGCCTCACATTTCTCTTCTAACTTTTAGATTCAAACAGGTTTTAATCGGACAGGAATCTTGTTCTTTTGTCCGGGACTCAATACGAACAGAACAATATTTTAAAAGTCAAATGTAGAGGCGGTTTTTTTCTTTTCAAAACTACATTTCGATGATTTTTAAAACTGTGTCGGCATAAAAAAATATTAAATTAATATTTTTTAATTTTAAAGGGTTGATGTTAAAAATAAAAAATAAATCTGAAAAAAATACATTTTAATATAATTTTAAATGGAAAATATTTTTAAATAAATATTATACATTACAATAATTAAATTGCTCTGATTACATAGTGAGACTACTCAATAAATGGGCCTACTTAAAAGAAAAAAGAAAAAAACACAAAGTGGATCAGCAACGATTGACGAAGCCACAAGGCCAGACCTTTCCTGTTACACGTTTAGAGCTTGATTTTTTGAAATCTCAAACACTGTCAAGCCCATCTGCATATGTTTTTTTTATTGTTTATTTTAAGATGGTCATAGAGGGATAGAAAGATCCCTCACAAATTATTATTTTTTATAAAAAAGAAAAATCAAATGAAGATTAATAATTTGGTGAACAATTCCCTCCATGTGCAAAACCGGGCTATAACAGGAGCTGATTTCTGTTATTTTCTGGCATGAATATTGTTTGATGTTTTCTCTATTTAAGTACTATTTGCGGAAACTTATTTGAAAATAAGATTGAAAACATTTAGGTGAAATTGATAGCAATGGTTGATGATGCCAGAAACTCTTTTTAATTACATTTCATGATTATTTACGCAGAATAGATGGCACCCTCTTTTTCATCCTCTGCTTAAACATGATTTACCTAACTTATATATTTTAAGATTATTTTAGAATGTGATTGTGGTTATTTTTTAAATATTTTTTTGTAAAATAAGATTGAAAACATTTAGGTGAAATTGATAGCAATGGTTGATGATGCCAAAACTCTTTTTAGTTACATTTCATGATTATTTACGCAGAATAGATGGCACCCTCTTTTTTATCCTCTGCTTTTCTTGAAAACATGATTTACCTAACTTATATATTTTCTGATAGTGTAATTATAATTATGTTTTAATAATTTTTTTGTGTTAAAATATACAATAATGATTTTTTTTATTTTTTTAAAATTATTTTTAATATCATCACATCAAAATAATTTTAAAACACTAAAAATATATTAATTTTAAATAAATAAATAAATTTAAATTTTTTTATAAATACCTTTAAAACACATAAAGAATAGGCTCATTCACTACCACTTGCTACTACTTGCTTCGTCCATCGACAGACAATTACTCGTGATCCTCAAGTTTTTAAGAAGTGACCAGATCTAATATCTGTGATTGCAAAATGTCTCAAGCCAACAACATTCAACAGCACGCTGCCACCTGATGAAGTGATATTCCAGGGATATATACATATAACCTATAATTAATTTTCATAAAAATCGATTAGTTTCATTAAAAATAAAAAATAAAATCGACCATAAGAGAGGCTAGGGCTAGCTATATGAATCGATTCATTTTATTTGCTAGAGAGAGAATAGGGAAAAAACCACGATCGAGGAGGGCTGCAATATGCTATAAAATCAGTAGCACTGGACCATTTACAAAGATTAAAAAACACCACTACCAAATGGAAACTTTAAATTGAAAGCAGATCATCAACGTGAGCTGCTGATCACCCTTTAGCTAGTTGTTTTCAGTAAATTTAATAACGTGCAGATTTTAGCCATCTTAATTTCATTTTAAATTAGTTTGATTTAGGAGCCAACTACTCCCCTAGCTCATAAGCGTATTATTGATTGGAGTCCTTGTTTGAACCTAATTTTGACAATCAGTCATGATGGGTCATTGACACACGATCTTGTAGTAGTGATTTTAGGTATGAATAGACTTGAAGTTAAGTCTCTCAGCATAAAAATAAAAATAAAAGTAAAAACTTGAAGTTGGTTTCCAAGAAAAAGTTTCTTGCTGACTCCTGAATTGGATAATTAATGTCATAAAAATCCCATGGCAAGAGAGAAAAAAATCAATAATAAAAGTAAAAGCTTGAAGTTAATTTTCAAGAAAAAGTTTCTTGCTGACTCTTGAATTAGATAATTAATGTCATAGAAATCCCATGGCAAGAGAGATAAAAAAAAATAACAAGCCAATCCCTCTCTCTATCTTTTTTTTTTATCCTCCTTGTTTTGGATAATTACATTTTTCCATGAGTTGGTTTTTCCTTCTAAAATTATGCTTAAACCAAAATATGTAGTAGCGTGAAGCTAGCTAAACCTTAGTTTATCTCATCATAATCACCACCAAATCTTGATATCAGCTGCGCCTCTGTTTATTACTCCTAAAGGCATAAGATTTGAGGGCTTCATTTTAGGTTTACATTAGCAACGATCATCCCTCATGCATGAACGAGTCTGCTCACCTTTAGAAATATTTGAATCTGAGTTTTTCCAATAAAAATTTTCAAACTAAATAATTTGAACTACTGGACCATCTTCTGAGAAAGCCACTTGATCCCTCTTGTAAAATATCTCCCTTAATTTCCATTTAATTAGGAAAATATGGCAAATCCAAAGATAAATACTTTAATTGTATAATAATAATAATATGCCTGTCATTTAAATGTAATCACCACTCATCACCAGATTAATTATCATGTTATACCTCATCTTTGTCTCATGATGACGTGATAAAACTGATCATTTAAGTAATTAAATGAAGATGAAATCAATACCATGATCTAGCTTCTTATTTCATGTATATGAACAAATTAACAAATATAAATACAAGATGTATAGCGAGTGTTCCTAAATCCAGGAAGAACGAAAGGAAAGGGGAAAAAACCTAGCTATAGGTATAATTTCATGCGACTACACATGTAAGATCTAAAAGAAACAATTGACCATAGGAGCTGTCGTTCCGAGCTTAAACAACTCCATGTCATTCTCATAAGGAGTCAAATTCAAATCCAAACTCAAGACCCTCCTGCTAGTGGATCTCTTCATGACAGGAACTGCTTTTTGATCATCAGTGCTAGGAGGTTTCAGAGGATCCACCTGGTTTTGATCATTCAAGGCAGCTCTATGTCTCCTCATGTGACCACCCAAAGCTTGTCCAATAGCAAACTCTAGTCCGCAAATAGAGCACTCGTGCGTTTTAGGCTTTGCTGGCGATTGAGTCTCGAAGCTCCCTTCTCCTCCCATCAACCTTGGCTTCTTGTGACTTGCACGGTGACCACCTAGGGCTTGAAACGATGGGAATTGCCTATTGCATGTTTTACACTCAAAAACACGAGCAGGAGAAATATTGCTCATGGCATGATCAAATGAAGGAAAAGAATATGATTCCCTTCCCTTGGATAGAAACATCAAGCAATTAGCCATGGTTATGCTATCAATCTCTCTCTCGTGCAGACCTCTCTTCATGGTATAAGAATATGAACAATAAGGGTTTTGTTATACTTTGGTTTCAAATGTGAAAAGGATGTTGGATTTGCTTAGAAGATGGAATCATGTAGGAGTCATATCGGTGTGGTATTTATAAGTTGTTTGGTTTGTGTAAATTGTGTAAGTGGTACACCTATCATTTGACTTTTATAGTTGACTTTCCCTAGAATTACATCTTTGCCCTTGTACTTGATGGAGACGAAAGCGAAGAAGAGATAGGGGACTAAAAAATAATAATAAAGTTAATTATTGATTGTAAAAATGAGCCGTCTATTGGCACGTAAGCATGACTGAGAGGCTGAGCCAATAGGATAGAGTGAGTCCTTCCTGGAATCTTCATTTTTCTAGAAGATTCTCATGAGTTTGGTTGGCTAATTAAAATTTATTTATTTATAAAAAAAATAGTTTTTTTTTAACAATATTTTTTAAAAAATAAATTTTAAAAAATTAAATTATTTTTTATATTTAATAGTATCATAAAAAATAAATTAAAAAATAATTTTCAGAATTTAGTTATTTTATGAAAAATAACCCGGAAAATAACTTTATTAATGTATTATTTTTTTCAAGTTAATTTATTAAAATAATAAAAAATAAATCTTATAAATTAAAAAATTGAATAACAATAGAATTGAAAAAATATAATTTCATAAATTATCTCAAATAAAATAAATAATAATCAAAACAATAGAGATCAAAATATCTAACATAAAAAATTACAAAATAATAAAATTAAAATAATTAAAATTAAAATTTCATAAATTATTTTAAATAAAATAAGCAACAACTAAAAAAATAAAGACTGAATTTAATAAATAAAAATTTTTAATTTAAAAAATAATAAGAAAAAAGTAAATAACAATCATAAGAACCAAAGTTAATATAAAAATCAAATTAAATCAAATTTTAAAGGATGAATTTGAAAGAAAAAAATATTCAAACAAAATATATAGTAATTAAAAGTTTGAGAACCAAATTTGAAATAATCAGCAAATAATATGATTTTTTTAAAAAAAGTTTCACAACTTCTAGAAAGTGTTTTTCTCCCAAAATAAAAAGAAAACACTTCCCTGAAAAGAAAGTTAATTTTTTTTTTTAAAGAAAAGTATTTTTTGTTGATTAGAAAATAATTTTTATTAATCAACTTTTCTAATAACAAATAAATATAGGAAAATTTAAAAAATAATTTCATAAAAATTACTTCCTAAGAAATAAACACACCCATAGTTTGAATGAGGAAGCAAATAGAAAATTTTTAGGGTGGACTTTTTGGACAATTTCTTTTTTCCACAAGTGATGATCATATATATTTAATTATTGAGTATTCACATTAATTCAGATTAGCAAGGAAAAAAAAATACTTGCAATGTTTTATCTATATGGTATATTCATAAGCAAGTGGTTATTTTTTAAGATTAGTGATTAATTGATAAAGATGAGATTAGTTTGAACTTGAGATTTCAATTGATACAATTATTTTACAAGATTAAAGAAACTAATTAAGGATTAAACTTTTCTCAAGCTCGGAAAATGATGAGGAACTGTGAAGGCATGCATGATTGCCTCATCACGTGGCCTAGAAACTGAACAAAGAAATGGACAACATGTCCAGAGAAGTCATAGTTATTTCTAGAATCATATATCAAAGTACGTGAGGAGTATAACTTCATCCAAAAAAAGAAGATATACATTGGGTTTTTTTTTTTTTTGGTGTAATAAATGGGGTTTGAATTTGTACTTCTACTAGACGCCTGAAAAAGGTCCCGATCAAGTTACAAATTGCACGCAAGCTCCCCCCCAGCTAATAGTTTCGACCATTTTAACTTTGTAGTGAAGATGTTAAAATTCTCTTCGAACTTTGAAGCAGAAGAAATATATATTATGGAGTTATCTTTACGTGACTTTTACTATATATTCAAGGGTGTTAGATAAGGGCGGGCCTGCTAGTTAGAGAGGGAAACGAGAAAGGTCAAAGTCTGGATTGTACTCCTGTTGAAGTCTTCAGATCCCTCATGCTCGGCAACAAATGGAACAGCCGTGGGTTGTTAGCTAGTTTCTGTGAACTAGACTTTCTGCTTCGAAAGAAAATTTGAATGGGGAAGTATTTTTTTTATGCTGGAACATTGATTATTTCTTCTTCTTCTTTGGTTATATACTTAAAGATGACTAGAAAAGTATTACGGCAGCTTAGCAAAATTAATTAATACAATTAAACATACAACACTCCAAAAGCTTATAGCCATAAAATGTTGTTAGTCAACCATTGTTTCGTTATGAAAACTCAGAGTAGTGTGTGTTATTAGCTTTTTTAACTTAGTTTATGTTTTCAATAGCACAAAAAATTGACTTCTCTAGAGATTAGCTTGAGCCGAGCAAACCAACTGCACTACTTTGAATGAGTTCTGGGTTAATAATATATATCCCTTCGTCTTTGTCGAAGTTTATTCAATATACTCCCCTTTATTTTTCAAGAGATGGAAATTTGAACTTAAATATCGTATTGAAATAAAATATATCTGGCCACAAATACCGCTCAACTCAAGCATCCATGGATTTCTTACACCAGATAAGGCACACACTACTGCATCGTATGCCATCCACATCTTTTCAAACATTAAAGAAAAGATATCAAAACGGTACAAGTTTTTTTAAAAAAATTAAAATTTTGGATTATTAATTTAATTAGGTTTAATAAAATCAGCTAATTTAAATAATATAAAATAAAAAATACAACTCCAATGAAAAAAAAACTAACAATATAAAAAAGATAAAAAAAACCTTGACCGTGCCCATCAGGGTAATCCATAGAAGGCAAGCAAAAAAATAAAAGCAAAATTATAAATCAACAATTGGTGAGGGATGAGTTACAAAATAATAATAATAATAATAATAAAGGCTAAAAAAAAGAAATAGCAAATAAAAAACTAAGTAAAGGTAATTTTAAATTAAATATCAAAGAATTAAATTAAAAAAATTAATTAAAAATGAAAAAAACAATACAAAATTAAAAATTAAATTTGACACAAAATTTAAATGGAATTAAATGAAGGGCAAAATCAATGAAAAAAATCAATCAAAATCAATAAATTATATAGCATTTGAAAAAATAAACATCAAATTGGATAAAAAAACAAACAAGATGGCACATTTATATTTTGGCAAGGAGAAAAAAAGAAAAAAAATCCACTAAAATCTAACCGGTCCTTTATCATCCACATACATAAAACCATTGGAAAGTCTGCGAGGAGTCGCTTCGAAAATTATTTTTCAAAGCTGTGTTTAGATATACGGCGATATTGCATGCACTACTTATTTGTTGGCACATGTTATACACTCACTAACAACTATTTTTGTATTAATATTTTTATTGGTAAAAAAACTAAATCACTTCTAACTAATCAACTTTTTAACAAAATTTATTATTCAAGTGAATATATATATGCGCGCACTAATTTCATAATGATCTTCGTTTTTTATTTTTAATTTAATTTTAATGCAAGAATATACACACACGATTTAGTTCCAAAACCTGATCTCTCTCTCTCTCTCTTTTCTTAAAGAGAGAGTCCTTATCCATTGGTTTTCCAACATTAACACATTCGTGTGTCAATAGATTGTACTTATGAAGGTTTCCTTCCTCTTCTTCTTTTTTTTTAAGTGTAGGAAAAATAAGGGGCATATTGGGATGTGGCAACATGTGACCAAACATGGAAACAAAAACTCTCTGAGACTGAAGTCTAAACGTAGGATGGCTCCTCGCAGAACTAGAGAGCGTGGCGGATTGTTATTATAATTAAAGCCTCGAAACCAGATTTCTTCCACTGGCACGACTAAAGCATTTTTCTTCGAGCCCACGGTTCCAGAAGTAAAGTAGTGGTTTAATTCCCAACTTGCAGTGCCGTGCAGTTCAATACACCTTTATTCCCCCCCACCTCACGGTCTTCGCACAACATTTTTTTTTTTTTTTTGTAAAAATATTTCGCAGCAATATGGAAGAGTGTGTACACAAACGGCACAGTATTTGACTTAATGCATAGAGTTGATTTTATTTAGGTTTTGACCATTGATAAAATTGGCTTAACCATAAAAACTCTAACAAATTAATTAATCCATTTGTTGGACTCTGAAAATTTCGTAGAAAATACGTTCTTCATCAAGACCTTCCCATATGCTTGATTTTTTCCAGAAAAGCAACCCAAACCTTTCACATTTATACATTGCATAGTAATTAATAATTAATACATATTTATTGCAGGAAAATGAATATTAGCCTCCTCACATCACATTAATTATATCATTTTCTACCAGCGCATGCGCTGGTGTGTTTTTGTCCAGAATGGGAAAACGACTACTCTTCTAGGTTACTATGAGAGAGAAGGCCCGCTAACTTGGAAAATAAGTGTAATTAAGTAGTATTGACTTTGTTGAAGAGTAATATGAATGATATTAAAATTAGATCTGTTGTCATCGCCAGAAACCGTCAATTTTAGCGGTCACGATCCAGTCTAGCAGCGTGCATGAAAGGTTTACTACTTCTAATTGTGTCCAAACAGGGCTCGGCTTAGAGGAAGACCGGCTCTAATATACTTGAGCCATAATCTTAACTCGTATGCATCAGTCTCGAAGGGGCCACCACAATACCTAAAACTTGGATTATTTTCTTTTGAGTCTAAACGTAGAGTACAGCCAGGAATTTAGCATTGAAAAATTACCACCCATTGTATAGGTTAACACTCATTGTGCATCCAAATAACTTTAAAATAAAATTGTTACTTTTGTAGTTTAACTAATTATAGAGTTTGAATAACGTAGAACTACGGTGTTTTTCCAACGCCATTAAGCTTAGCCTTTAGCTATTGCAAGGGATATTTCTCGTAGGAAAAAGTATGGAGATTGGAAACTAGATAACCAAAATCCCAAATCTCTCCATATGGGACCAGTTTTCAGCTTCCCTCACCCCCGAAGGTGGTTAAAACTGACTGCTATTCGTGAGGTCCAGCCGGTTCACGACAAGAAATTGCGCCCGAATTTGAGGGACATAAGCCTTGACACGTTTGCTTGACTTACTACAAAGACTTGCCTCGTGGCCTTAAAGCAAGCAAAAACCCTTTCAAACACTCCTCGTGTCCAGGATACGGTGGGAGGTGCAGGTAATCGGTTAACAGAGAACGTTTGCAATCTGAAACACACGAAAATCTCGTGGTTGGTGTTTTGGTTTGAAATTTTCCTAGCAAGAGATCCCATGCGCTGCTTTGCTTCTCTGGTCAATCCCAATCCAATATTGACTTTCCCATGGTAGCGCATGGGATTCGAATTTGGTAATAATAATAATAATGTCGGACTTTCAATTCAAAGGTTTGTGTATTCACACGTTGTTTGAATAAATCCCAAAAAAAAAATGTAAATTGTAAGGTTAATACATAAATCAATAACTATGTAAATAAATAAATAAAATCATTGACAATAATCAAAATAAAAATTAAAAAAAATTAAGAGATGAATTAAGATACCCTACAACACAAAATAAGATATTTGCTTGATTTTTTTCACTAAACTTTTTAAAATCAATAAAAATTAAATCCACATGTAAATGCATGTCTGCCCTTCTTTCTTTTTAGATGTCCTTAATGAGACATTCATTTTATTGTATTCACTAAATTTATTTAATTATATTTTTATGTGATCCATTTTTCCTCAATTACATCTATAAGTGTTTAATTTGTTTGGGATTAGGTTTCATTATTTTTCTATTTGTCATGCTTTTAATTTAATCATATAGGTTACAAGTTTTAAGTGTTAATGTGATTAAGAATCCATTTTCCTCTCATTTTCTTTTATGATTTTATCATTAAGGGTGAAAATAAAAAAAAAAAAAAACTTAAAGAGTATCTAAAAAAATTAAATTGAAAAAAAATATAAAATTTAATTGAATGATAAAATTGAAAACCAATAAAACTCTAACAAAAGAGCCAAGGGTCAAAATAAAAAATTAAAAGAATAAATATTGAATTAGAAAAAACTATATATGATAAATTGTAATTTAAGGACTAAATTAAAATCATAAAAAACTTTTGTAAAAGGTGCAAGGACGAAATAAAATTGTACAAAACATAAGGACTAAAATTGAAAAAAAAAGAAAAAAAAAAGGACAAACATGTGCTTACTCTGAGAGAGAAATAAAAAAAAATCAATCGATAATAAACCGCCCATCAACTGTCATTACATGCCACACCAGGAGAAAAAGAATGCGTGCTTCTAAAAACATAGCAAAAAATAAGGTTTGAATAACTAGTGGCGTTATATATGCAGTCTGAAGAGCACGGACGCCACCAATATACTAAAGCATTTTCAAATAAACAAATAAAAAACCAATGCAAAATTACTAAAATGAACCTCAATGCATAACTAACCTTTTGTCTTTTACAAAAACATATGTTTATTTTTATTGCAGCTTAGCAAGTGAAAACCCACAAACATTCTTGGTCAGCAACTCAATTATTTTATAATGTTATAACCTTTATTACTATCTAAAAAATTATGAAATCTAACAAAACCCCTTTGTTAACCAGTCTAATTTTTGTTGACCTTAGGGTATAATAGTTTTTTTATTATGCAATTAAAATTAAAAAGACTTAACATACCCCATTCAATCTTTTAATTATCAATAAACATATAAAAATACCAAAATATCTCTACATCAAAAGCTTTTTTTTTTTTAGTAAAATGATAATTTTACTTCACGTAAAAGAAAAGAAATACCCCACCCCAGCCCTTAGAAATAAGAAAATCCACTCTGCAAGTACAGAATAGACTGTCTTGAAACTTATCCATAAGAATAATCGCAAGAAAACGGTTGATATGCGGGGCTGATTGAAATACCATAAGCTGATCATCATCGATAATGTCAAAGTGTGAAATATTATCTATTATTGTTTCAGCAATGAACAAAGGATTCAATTATATATATAAAAAGATGGCGTGACATGTGCACTCCAATATTTCCTAAAGAAAATAAATACCGATATGTTTCACACGGGTGCTTGTACATATCCAGGAAAAAAAATACACGTACATGACGTGAAAGAAAGAAGAAATTGTAAACTAAACAAAAGTCATATCCAGCGAGCTCCAAGTTCAAACTTGAATTATTATCTTGATGAATGTGCAAGTCAGTGCTTACACCTACCTTGAAAGGATATGATAAGAATAATATTAAACAAGGCAACAGCGCACAAGATCAAGTAAGTGGTGACGTTTTTGATAGATAATTTCTGTTTAGCTGCCAAGGTTGCAAGAAATCTAGCTTGTAGTGTGGGTGTGTAAACACACTGCCGCCACACTAATAGTAGTATTCTGTCGTTGTCCAGTGCAATTTCTTTTCAGTTTCACGTATAAATTGTATCATAGAATCAAAATAAAGAAGTAGATAGACTTAAAAGCATTACAAGAAATCAATTCAGAAGTCAAAGAAATGCATTTAAAGTCAGTACAATGTTCAACAAAAGAGTTACCAGGAGTGATCGGGCTGGTTGTAAAGTCACAAACTGCTGGTTAGAGGAGTATTCACTTTCAATGAGATGGTGACTAGACTAGCAACCACAATATAGAGTGTTTTTTAATCAGGGTGATTCACATTTTACATTGCTTAATCTTTAATAAATTCGCTACGACTAGCAAGCACAATACCTAATTGTTTTCAGGTGCCCCAAAGATCACATTTTCACGGTAAAAACAAGGGGGGTTGCATTCATGAACCACGAAGTCAGACATGGAAGAATAGCATTACAATAACTTACAAAAAATCATCATACCAGTTGCCGTAGATGATACCTAAATTAGCAGCCACCTAGCTGCATATTCAAACAAGTTTTTCCTTTTTGTGCTCATATTCAAACAAGTTAAACTTTCTTTATGACGAGAATATTAATAAATATAAAGTTATTTTGTTTTATTTATTAAAAATAGAATAATATTTTTAATTTTCTTTGTAGTTTAATTTGTATATGATCTCTTTGTATTTAAGTTAATCATATTATTTTAGATTAGTGTGATTATTATGCAGTATCAATGAAATCCTAGTCTCCTGCTCTCTAATTTTATTTTATTTTTTTAACAACGAACATACCCCAGATAATACTTTCAACTTTCTCATTGTATAGGGTTCTTCAGAAGCAGCTCTAGCTTTCCACATCAACCACACCACTGGCTCTTATCTGCCAAAGAGAAAATAACTTCTAAATCATGAATAAAAATGTTTAACTGAAAATTACATTCCGATCTAGGGTCTTCACGAGCACACTGCCTCCAAAAGGTCCCTTGGCTTTCAAAACCACAACATAAATAGAATAGGCAAAGCAGAGGCCTAAAAAGGTTGGACATAACAAATTTGTAAGAGCTAATCCTGTTCCAATTTATGGTCTTCGGGAGAAAACTTTACCGCTTAATGCATACAAAGTAGCTATCATGACACACTGATTTCAGTATTAAAATTGTGGGTAAACAAATACCACAGCTCACGAAAGAAGCTTGGCTCTGAACAAAATAAAACAGAGAAAAAAAGTTCAGATAACAGATCCCCAACTACCTAGTGATCAAGAGATAAATTATATTCACCAGCCACAACCGAAAGAACAGACATGCAGATGAGAATCCTCAGGTAACTCCATTTTGGCCTGGACTCAGAAGTTAAGATCCCAATGATGCATTAAGATATATCAGAACTATATTAATTCTGCTAATTCTAAAATTCTGTTCCTCCATTCTCCTGTTTGACCCTGGCTTGAAATAACAAAACAGAAGGTAATGTTAGGCTGCCAAATCACAATAATAATCAAGGCTTATGTATGCAAATTTTGCATGATTTTCCAGAAGTAGAAATTACGAGGTTGAACTTCCTGTCAAAAGTTAATGGCCTTTTTTCGCTGAAAGTTCTGAAACACTTGCTGAACTTTTCTTCTTCATACCCAAATATCTTTGACACTGGATCAAAATTGTGCCTAAGTTTGATTAATATTATAAGGCAGCTATTAACAGTTCCAGCACTGTCGAGTCAGAAACCATTTTCCAAGGATTTGATAATTGGGATACAAAAGTTGACATTCAGAACCAGTCTCACTGAGTGCTGGTACCTTTGTACTGCAAAATAGTACTGCAAGATTTTAATGATTATCCACTTGCTGTAATCACTCCTGTATTAGAAAGCAATCAAAGAACATCATTCCAGGCGGTGCACGAGAAAGAAAGTAAAAGCTACTCCATTACAGGCTGCATCTTTAGACACACACAGACCCGTGCAGTCACATCTCAACATCAATCCATGAATAAAACCTCAGAGTCTTGGAGATCTGCTCATGGACACACCAATTATTAGAAGTAAAACAACCATAAATATTGATCAAAATGCCCATCTATTAATACAACTTAAATATCAACTCCAGATTTCACTTGATATTCACAAGTAAAGAATTCAAACCCAACTAAATTTCAATATTATTCATATCATTTTCTCCAAACAATTGAAACACTTCTTTGAAAAAAAAAGCATAATTCACTTAACTAAAAATGCTTACTTGCAGATTGATCACCCCTTCAAAATCTAGGAAAAATCTTCTATTGAACAAAAATCCCACGTCAATTACGGCAACTCATGTGGTTATGCAGTTTGACATCCTAATCCAATGAATGAAATTAATGTCAGCATAAAAATTATAGCAAAATCAAAAACCTACAAATTATGCAATCAGTAAAGGACCACTAAAATGCAGAGAATTCAATCAACTTCAAGAAGTCAAATTGCTTTTCATTAACACTAATGAAGATACATAATATTGTCATTTCCTTAAATTTATATCCTCTCCCACTCTAAGAGAAGAGACCTCTAATTTGCACAAATTAAAAAATCGATTACCCACAATTCATATAGACCAAAATGTTCTTCAACAATCAGATTACAAAGGCCACAAAACTACATTGCCAACCCAGTCAAGGAAAATTCGAAACCACACCATTCCCGGCTTCTTTACAGACACAAAATATTTGAACTTCAAAATTCTAAAAAAAAATAAAAAAAAATTGAAAACCAATGAATTACGGATCACTCTTGTACAACATCAGTATTATCTTCGTTTGGTGATCCAAACTTCTGCTCGAAAGAGTCTGTAACAACATCACGGAACCCTTTAACACCCAGAAAAACAAAAACACGTTAATAGAATGAACCCATAAAGTTAACTAAAAACCCAGAAAGAAAAATTTATTGCACAGGCAAACACGTGTTTCTATTGTTATGTCATGATGTGCATCTGCGAAGGCTGTTTCTTTACCCGGAGAGCAGCAGTCTAGGCAATCAAAAAAGAAGCAACCATAATTTCTTGTTTCTTTGCTTCCATTTTGTCAAGCATTATTTACTTTATACTCTAGAGATTCTTTTGGGTTTTTGAGTCGTGAAAGAGGAGAGGTAGGGATGACAATGTTAGGGATGACAATGGGCAGCAGTGGAGTTGGATTTTTTTTATTATTATTCATTTTTTATCTATAATTTGTTATTCAAAAAATTTAAATAAAATATAGGTATTCATATAAAATATTCATTATCTAATATATATATATATATTAGGAGTATATATATATTATTACAAAAATTAATGTTCTATAAATATATTGTTCAACAAGCAGCAAACAAAAACAATCCTTGGCAACCTATTCTTACCAGGCAGCCACATTTCGTTCAGCCTTGCTAATGCAGTCTGTGCTACAACTGCAGTTGCAGAATGTAGCTTGTTATACTCCGCCAGAGTGCATTTTGATAAGGAGTAAGAAGCCATGGCAATAGGGGAAAACCTGAGCCCCGAATTTATACTTCCCCAGCTCCACTTATTCAAGTTCTATTTTTTTCTCATTTAACCTTTTCACTTCCTTAGATAGCTTGTGGAAACTCGAGTTCTGCAGTACAAGTGCATCATTTAAACTGCCTGGGAACCCAACAATTACACCACAGAATCTCATGTCAGGGTCCACTGTTGCTTGCTAGAGCATGTTGTGGTTCTTCTCACGATCAATCCATACACCATTTGATCGGTCCACTGTTGCAGAGTCATGGCAATGCGGGTAGCGTCAATTGAACCACAATAATTAGGCAGGCCACATATTTTCTCAAAATTTGATTTAATCTCTTCAATCTCTGTTACTGTGAAAGGCCAGCAAAGATGGTGCAGACCTCTTTCTTCCTTTGCTTCCACAGATCGCCGGGTTATTTGAGGAAAAAATGATTGGTTGATCCCCAACAAATCGCCAGTGTTTGACAATGATTCGCCAGAGCCGAGCCTCCTGAGAGCAAAAGTTACTTCAGTCAGTTACAGACAGTGGCTTCCCATTTGAACCAGTGAAGTTTGATTGCCTTGCCCTCAGGTCTCCCTTCACAAGGGAGCAGATGTGGTTGGATGTCTTTCTTGATGTTTTGAAAAAAAGATTCAAATTTCTTTTATTCAAAAAAAGGACCTAAAAGTGGAGACAAAGAAAACAGTCATCCAAGTGATTTTCGAATCATCATGCAAAAAAATGTCCAAAAGAACAATAAACTCGCGGGGTTGTTCAGGCCAATTTGCCAGATGAAGGGATATTCTGCCTCTAGCATGCTTGATAAAATACCAAATCCAAGGCTACATAGAGATACATCAAAAGCTGCATCATACAGAACAATAGCAATAAGCGAAGGTGAATAGAAAGAAAAATACAATCAAACAAAAAGACAAGGGAGAAGGTAAAAGTTATTCGTCTTTTATAGCAGAAAAATCAATGGATAAATTTTCTAAATTTTTTTTATAGTTTCATAACAACTACACTTTACATTCTCACTTTTCATAAATTACAAATAATTAAACGTAAGCATATTTTGTAATTTAATCTCACATAATACATACAGTTTTATCTTGATCGGCATGTAAATTTCCTCGTTAGACTCTATCAAAATGCAAGATTTAGATTCTTTTTTATTTCGATTGCAGAACATTTTCCAAGTTCTCATCCACCAAAAATTCAAGAGAATTTTAAAAATGCTATCAGCTCATTCTTAATATCCAAGATGCCCTTCATAGCCCTGTCACAAGGCAAATCCATCAGCTACCGTCCTCTAGGATGGCGGTGGTAGACGGGTTGATTCGATGGAGGAAATTGAAAATGTTGTTTATGGTTTATAAGAAATAAGGGCGCAAAATGTTACTCCTGTGAAACTACAGGGGGTGATTTGAAAAAGATGGAGCCCAGCCCATATAGCTTTCCTCCCTAACCAACTGGGACCATGGCTGGAGTGCTGCTATAACCATGCTTGTTCTGAACCCAAATAGACCCTTGTTTATGGTTTGCTACTGGGCTTTGACCTGCTTAATTAAATCCACTTATTTGTGATGCTGGCAAAACAAAAGGAATTATTATTATTATTATTATTATTATTAAGCCACCATCAATCATGCTTGAGATGGATAACCGGAAACAACTTAGTTTTAAAAATAATGCTAATCTTACTGATATTTTCTTCCCTCGAATTTCAAGCGCTCAAAACTTCAATCCTTGAATCAATGAGATTTGTTAGCAAAATTCACATTTCCAATGCATCAGATTACTTGAAAAGTGGATTCAGAAATTTTTATTTTTTTAAAAATAATCACTATTTCTCTAATTATTTGATAATTAGGGTAATATTTTGCATTGTAATTCAATTTTATTTTTTAAAATTTTTAACTTTAAATTATGCTTTTGAATTATTTTAATATAAAATATTAAAAATCTCAAAAAATATATTATTTTAATATATTTTTAAAAAATAATATCAATCTTGTCTCCATAGACCTTTACAAGCTATCAAGAGTTTTTCAATTAGATTTTGTGTGTTTGTTTTTTAAGTATTTTTTATAATTGGTGTTTTTAAAAAATAATTTTAGAAAAATAATTAGGTATAGTTAATTGAATTTAAATATGTGTTTAAAAATTATAGTTGAGATTTATATATAGTAAAAAATTTGATAATTATATGATTGTAGTTGTTTTTCAAAATATTTTTTACTTGAAAATGCACTAAAATAATATAATTTTATTTTTAAAAAATTATTTTTGATATCAGTCATGAAAATGATCTAAAAATACTAAAAAAATTCTTTTAAAAAAAAAAATAAAAAAATCATCAATTTTTTTTACAAAATTGCTTTTAAAACTCAAATACAAATAATATATTATAAATTTATTTAAAAAAATATAAAAACTGGATTCCAAATTTAATTTTTTAATAGACTTTGTAGTATAAAATATAGTTTTTTTAGTTAGTAAATACCTTGATGTATTTTTTACACCGTAGACGCAAAAGTTTGTACAAAACAAACGCACCGAGAAGCTTCCTCCCTACTCAGCTCTATAGTGGCAAGTCCTTCATGCCCCCACTTCTTCATTGCCATCAATACTCGCTCTTCTCTTAGCAGTCGCGTGTGTTGACACGTTGAAGTACCCTTGCTAGCAATTTCTCCAGTGATTCTGGCCCTGTAAACTTTGTATTCATCAAGTTCATCAAATGGAGTCCAGGAACGGTTTTTTCTTCTGATGACTGGAGAATTTGAGTCCTCGCTTGAGCTGCTAATTATGTCCGAGAAAACTTTGGAGTTTCTTGATGATTTTGTGTTGTGTGACCGAAAGCTTAGAGAAGTTTCTAGCAGTAGTGATCCTTTAAGAATGTATTCATGGCCATGACATAGTTGTACATAGTCAGTTTCGGACAAGTCCTGCCTCACAAATCCATTTTTGTACTTCCTGATTTTTTTTTAAGGAAAAAAAATCAGCACAAGCATACATCATTGCTGGGAAAATGATGGCAATCAAGAGAACTGAAAGTCTGAAACATCAATATAGTTGTTTTCTTAGTTTTCTTACAATTAAAAAACTGAGAGTAACTGAAAGAATGATCATTCTACCTTTTAGATGACCAGGAATACATGTTAGCCATGCCCCGACCTCGGAGATGGTTTAGCCTATCTGTCACATCTGAAAAAATAGGGCCGAAATTAATTCATACAACAGACACGCATAGCAGTAGTACCATACTCAACATTATTGTGCTAATGGGATCTTGAGCTTGCAAATTTTTAAGAAAAAATTTCACAAAAAATGTGTATTTTTCTCTTAATGTAGGCACTACCTTTTAGTTGAAGTCCTTAGGTAGAAGAGAGAGGGACTTCCATGAAATGAGGATGCTCCAACCGGCCATTCCGTGTGAGGTAGTAAACAACACCTACTTTCTGCTCGGATTTTGATTTTGGTAGGTTTAACATCTTGGTTCTTTCTGGATTGTTTTCCGTCTTGATATTTCGTTGGCATCGGTAACTCTCTTCTATCTGCGGAAGTGGTAGCCATTACAGGTACAAAGAGAAGCAACTCTACCAGTTGAAAGGTTTAGGCACCAACAGAATTCGATGTAAGATGGAGACGAGTTTTTGATCAGTATATAGTATTCAATGATCTTGACTTTTGAACAGTAGAGGTTTTGGAAATTTTGGGCAGGCAAAGAAAGATGTACAAGTCTTTGCTTCAATAGAGGGAACAGCTTAGAGGAAAGATGGAAGTTTGAGCATCTCGAAGGGCTTGGAATTTTGGATAGAGAAAAGTAGACCAACTGCTAGCAAACAGAGATGGGAATAACAAATAGAAGATGCATCAACCTTCATGCTGTTCGATTATTTGTAGATGAGGCAGTGAATAGACTCTACTAGAATCAGGTGAATCCTGTGGATAAAAAATGGGTAATGGTCATTAAATTTAGGGCCAAGAGTTAAAATGTTTCCTAAGCACATTATCCCTTACAATCTGCTCACGACCAAATTGAAGGTTAAGACAAAATCCCCATTTTCGACAAACACAAGTCAAAGCCTAGCCCGTGAAACCATGAAATGCTAATCAGGGGCGCAAAATTTGACAGTTCACTACAATTTCCAAACCGCAAGTCTTGACCTGTGGAGGCGACTGTAGAATCTGCTAGCTCCAAGCAAGAAATATACCCTGACTTGCAAGTCACTCTTCCCTCAGTCTCACAGCTGTTTTATTATATCTACAGTTCATCCCTAGTAGTTAATGGTCCTGACAGACCTGTTTCTAGTTCAACATCTGGATGCTCCAACCATTTTGGTGGGATTTAGGAAGCCAAGCGGGCAGAAGGCAAGGTGCTGCAGGTCACTCCTGTTGAGCTTGAATACGCAAACAATGAGTTGTGATCGGGTTTATAGACTGGGCATAAATAGAAGCCTGCGTTCAGAGACTAGAAAAAAAAAACACAATTTACGTTGTCTGCAGTTTCAAACACGAGACACAGAACTGCTCATGTATCAACAAAATCAACCTCCGGGGTATTAGGGATCGTGCTGGAGTTTCTGATGCTTCCTGCCACGGCAATCTTAAGGGTCTGTGCTATTCCTCTTGAACCAGGTCACATTCAACTATTTCCTACCTTTCAGGAAGTCAGAAACAGAGAAAGGACTTTCCATGCGGCACTGGACTGAGCAACGGAATTTGATATTGAATTATACCGAAAAAACATTGAGTAATGATCCAGGGCATTCAATTCGACTGATTTAACAGATAAACTTGGAATACAAAAATGTAACAGCTAGCGTCTATGAATCGTCCAAACTGATGTGACGTCAAAGAGTTCCAACAATTTTATTTTTTTTTAAGTAAGTAAAACTCTTTGCCTAGCTGAGTAAATAAGAAAAAAAAACAAATTAAAAAAAAAGGGAAAAGAATCCCCACTTATTTAACTTGTATTGGAATCTGTTGGATCAGCAGCTAGCTTCTTTGGGCAAGCCGTAGAAATATGCCCCTTTTCACCACACTCATAGCAGGTCCTCCTCTTAATCTTACCACTGCTAATGCTTGGCACACCATTATTAACTTCATCACTTGGAATCATAGGCAGAGCAGTTGATTGAATTTTTGCTTCTTCAACTATTTGATTTTGGTTTCCCTGGAATTTTCCTCCCTTCTTAGGGACCGCACAACTTATCTTGATGGGTCTCCCGCAGACAATCCGCTGGTCCAACTTTAGTGCCTTCATCAGTGAGTCATTGTCAGAAAAATCAACATGGCCATAACCACGGAATTCCCCTGTTTCCTTGTCCATACCAAAACGTATAGATGATATTTTGCAATCAGAGAAAAATTTCTTCAGGTCATCTTCAGTTATATCCCAAGACAAATTTCCAACATAGATCCTGTTGTAACCCTCCACAATTCCTGGTGCAAAATTGGGTTCCTTGCTGACTTTAGTTGTCTTGTAAGGCTGAATTTTCAGATAAAACCCACCCCTGAAAAGTATTACAAATTTCATGAGCATGATGAGAGGAATGGGTGAATACTGATAATGGAAAGCTAAGTAGCATTGTATCTACAAGTTACTTACATGTCAGATCCATCAAGATCCAAGGCTCGTTTGGCAGCAGCTTCAGTCTGCAAGGAAGAATTGCAGTAGAATCAATAAAGGAAACCAAGTTAGTTCAGCAGAAAAGTTTCAAGTTTTCGAAGTTCAAAATATTGGAACTTCATTTCAGTACATCTTAACATGGGTGCCTTTCCTAGAATCAGCCTTCAGCCTAATCAAGGGGTTGTCTTAGCATTGCTCTGATTCCATCCATTTTTCATCTTTAGCTGTGTCTTCCTTCACAGTAACCCACCATTTCCTATTGTTTTAAGAAGAAAAATTCCTGTAATTTGGCCAGAGACTACAATTAACCAGACAAAATTTGTGGTTCACTGCGATTGTTTAATTTATTAGGAAACAGGTTAGCCAGTCATCAAAATTTCAGATTCCTTAGCTTGTAAAAGCACAGAATAGAGCAAAAAATATTTAAGGAATGACATTGTTGACATTGGAGTCAAATTTAAGTTAATATTAAAATGTATTATGAAATAGATAACCAGGCTGAAGTAGGTGTTATTTAAATTTAGATGATTGTAGATACCTTGAAACTAATGATGGCAATTCCCCTAAACTTCCCACTGTCAGGAAATGTCATACAATCAACTTCGGTTATGGTACCACAGCCTTCGAAGAAACTACGAATGTCATCCTCAGTTGAATAGTATGGAATGCCTCCGACATAAACTTTGTCAGCAATATCCTCACTTATTTTACTGCAAAAGCATTAGACATATAAACGAAACAGAATTAGCATTCAAAACAACCATCATGTTGGTAGTTAGAGAGTGTAATCCAATCTAAAATAGCACCATTTGTTTATCCCTGTTCCTAATACAACAGCCTATTTTCAAACCCAACTAAAAAATTATCCAAAATATTGATCAATTGCATTACCAAACATATTATGAATACCATAATCAAAGAAAAAACATAAAAACCTGATTTGAAGAAAATGGGCACCAATAATCAAACACAAGCACGAATGACAACCCGATTTTACTACAGGGGAATGCTTCAAAATATTACCTTTCTCCGGCCGCTTTTGCCGCCTCTACAACCCCTTCTGCCTCACCAACTGCCTTCTCCTTCTCAGTTTTTGCCTTCGTCTTCTTCTTTGTCTTCTTCTTCTTCTTCTTCTTTTTCGCCTTCTTTGCCACCTTCACTTCTACATCTTCCTCTAAACCCTTCTTTTCACTCTCTCCCTCCTCCCTCTTTCTCTTCTTCCTCTTTATCTTCTTTTCACTACTTTCACCATCACCGTCCTCGCCCACTAACAAACCCCCTTCCCTTATGTCTTCAACTTTCTTGTCATCTTCACCATTATCACCAAATTGGCTCTTTTTTTCTTGAGCCTTTCTTCTTTTTCCTCTCTTTGACAATCTTTGTCTCTGTTTTGCTGCCTCTAGAAGCTCTTGAAGCTGCGAGTTCGACTCTGGGTTTCCTAAAGATCCTTTTTTGCTATCTCGTTCGGGTCCATTAGACACTTTGGATACTAAAGCCTCAGCCTTCACAGTTCTCAGCTTCTGCTTTAGCTTCTTGTTTGATAACACCATTGTTGTTCGCTTTGAACCCAAAAACCCTAATCGAGGGCTTATAGTTTTATCTGTTTAAACGTGACCGTTAAAAGCGAAAACTAAACGACGCCTCGAGTGGTCGTTCTACTTCGTAAATTTGGTTGAAGGAAATAACGTGACCGTTATAATCAATCCTCCGATTTCGGTTGAAGGAAAAATACCATCCTTCATATAATTTGTTTCGATTAAAGGAGTATTTGGTTATTATGTTGTTTTAAATTGGATTAATATCACCCTTAAGTTTGCTTAGAAGGCATTAATATGATTCAATTTTAAGTAATTAAAGTATTTTATTCAACCAAATGTAGAAAATAAAGGTTGTGTATGATTTTAGCCAAAAAAAATAAAATTAAAGAGCTCATTCTCAAAGTATAAAACGATAGCGTTTTGAAAACTCTAAGTGGGTAATAATATAAAATCCAAAACATGAAGAAAAATAAGAATCCACCCCAAGCATTTTTCTATTAATGTGAAATAAAGTCAAAAATAAACAATTAAATAGTTGGTCCAAATTGTAACTTTGCACCTTAATTGGTTACGAGAAGGAAGGGCCCATTTTTTATTTTTTGTTTTACTTATCCTCCCTAAACTAAATTGTTAGTGTTTGGTTTTTTCAATTGAGTTATAATTCAAGTTTTATTTTTTTATTAATAGTTTATAATAAACTAAATTAAATTCAAAATATATTTAATAAAAATTGATTTAAAATAATCTTTTAAGAATAGAAATAATGTAAATCAGAATCTATAAATCAAAACTGTAAAATCTTAACTTTTGATTTAACCTTATAAGAGATTAATTCAAGTAAAAATTATTTCTAATCAAATATATTATAATTTTCATTAAAATAAAAAAATTAACTTAAACCTAGATTTAAAAATAATGTCCAATACAACAACCTTAGTTAGTATCATTGTCGGCTTTTTTCCCCGTCAAACATGTCTTTTCTTTTCCTTATTTTCCGCTGCTCTAATCTTTACCCCTCTCCACTGGATAAAAATGGGTCACCAAATTGAAAGGTTAAAAGCAGTATACTATAGACATAGATAAATTTAAGAGTATAATAATAGTTGTTTTTTAAAGAAATTTTTTGTTTGTAAATATATTAAAATAATATTTTATTTCAAAAAAATTATTTTTAATATTAATAAATCAAAATAATTTGAAAATAGAATAAATAATTTAAAATAGAATAAAAATAAAATACTTTTAAAATATAAAAATAAATTAGATATATAAAAAGTACAATCTGGGTGGCAAAACATAGGGAACTGATCCATAAATTTGGTAACACTGCTTTAAACATCCTATGGTAAATGAAATTTAACCTAGCGTTCGGTAAATTCAAATGGCTGATTCAAATTAGACAAATGGGCGTGGGCAATTCCACAATATGGGAGAGTTGGAAGAATCCATAAGCTAGAGAAGTCAAAATAAAACCTTACGTTATCCACGTACCTCCCCTGTCCCATGACAAAAAAAAAAAAAAAAAATCTCGACTCCAGTCTACTAGGTTTTTGTGTCGATTCTTTTGAGTAATATATCTAAAATGTTGCCTATTAATTTCTTATTAACACTCATTCGAACGCAACTGAGATCAGGAAAAGAAAAGGAGAAATTCACACGAGTAGAGGCCATTGTTGCCCTGAAATGAAGTTTCCAACAGTGAACTTTGAAGCCTCGATGGTGTTGATAATGTGGTGGTCACACCCAAGTACTGGACTCTTTTTTCCAGGGTTGCTTTAGGTCCTACGTTTTGATACTCAGAATAGTATAACGTTCCCTAATTGGTTGATTTTCCCAAGTAAGCTTTGATCGGTGACGGGTTGCTGTTTCGAAGGTCATATGCTGCAAGTGACACGGTGCAGTTGTGTATGCATGATTGTGCTTGAAGGTCTGTCAAATTCATTTTTGACTTCTGCTGTGATAGTGATTATGTTCGATCATGTGGGAGGAAGAGCCGAAGAGGAAAGAAATTTATATTCATTTCTGTAACACATGAACAACATGCATGCATAGTTGCATCTTAATTATGAAATCCAAAGTTATCAGGAAAGAAATTCACATAATGTTGTTGTGTCTTGATGCCGCCTCCTTAAGGGCGCTATACTGGGCTTCTCCTCCTTGAAAACCACCGCCATCATGCAACCAGTTGTTGATTGTAATGGCAAACCTCTTTGCATTAAACTCTGGTGCAGCTGCTGCATCATCCTTTATCTATTTCTAGTTGCTGCTTTCATCCTTTACTCCGATCATGTCATCTACAATCCAGTACAGCACGCACCCAGAAAAACAACCACAATCCATAATATTAATTATTAACTTAAAAAAAAAAAAATTATTAACTTAAACAATGTAAAGGCTGTAACTCAGCTATTCATGTTTTAAGTTAGATTCTTGAAAGTTACCGGTTAAATTTCTATAAATTTTAGGGTGATTAAATATAATTATTAATTTTAAAATTTATAAAATTTATTAAAATACACTCAAGTACAACTCTAAGCAGTATAATTCTATTAATTAAGTTTTAAATTTATTATTTAAAAATAATTAATTCGAGTTTTACAAATCTTATTATTAATAAAAATTTATAGAGTAATTAATTTTAGAATTTAAAAAAATTAATTAAGGCGCCTTAAGCTATCCGGATTAATATAATTACCAAATATATATATATATTAACTTACATAAATGCTGACGTAAACGTTTACACGTAAAACTGTCATAAAGAAAGTGATTGTACTGCCATATGGCAAAGACGTTAAAGAGAAGGTAAAGGCGAAGGCATTTAGCAGCCCCCTCGCGTGAAAAAAAGGATCGAGCCTATCCCAATATTTGAGTCACCCATGAAAAAGCCCAATACGAAGCCCAGGATCAAGCCCATCATTCTGTTAATAGATAAACAAGCAGCAAACAACATTTAAAAGTGAGTAAACATTGTCAGTGGAAAGCAAACTCCCACAACCTAAAGCCCATTTGTGATTTTGTTGTACGTAGTTAAGTTCGGGGCCTGAGGGACCATTAGATTCCACACAAACCCAGATTATTAATTGTTAATTAATTATTAACAAAAACTAAGAAATAATGTTTTTATTATGCATCATCTTTCAAAATGTTATTCATAGTTTTTTTTTTATCTTTTTTTTTTAATTTATTTTTTTCCCCTAATTTTTTTTAATATTTGATTTATTAGACATTAAGTTTTCTAATTTATTTTTATTTGTATTTTAGTTCTACCACATGAGTTGTGAGTTTGATAAATTAGCCTAATTTAATTTAATTTATTTTTTATTTTTTGTTGGTATTTTCTTTTTCAATTTAACCTTTACCATTGAGTTTATTATAAATTAAATTTTATTGTCTTTTTTGATTTATTTTCTATACAATTATATTTGTTTCATGATTCAGGATACGAGTTTTGTGGGTTAATAAAAGCAACATCGAGTTATTTTATTTTATTTTATTTTAATTTTATCCTTCAACAATTAGTTTATTGAAAATTAAAATTAAAATTTTATTTTAATTTATGTTTGGCAAGTTAACTTCAGTTATTTCAAACTATTTTTTGTGTTTTTTTTCTTAATTAAAAATTTTCAATTGCATCCCTTCAATATTAAATTGATTAAAAATTAAACTTTATATTTTACTTTTAATTTAATTTATATGGTGTTATTATAGTCTTATGATTTGAGTGGTGTATTTAATAAATTAACTTGGGTTAATTTTTTTTTTTTTTATTTTTAAATTGTTTTTTTTATTTTTTAATATTGAGTTTATTAGAAATTAAACTTCATAATATATTTCAATTTGTTTTATAATAAGTTATAATGATTCTATAACTTGGATCATAAATTTAAAAAATTAATTTAGATTGATTTATGTTATTGTTTCAGTATTTTTTAAAAATATTATTTTAAATTTTTTTGAATCAAATTATATTTTTATCAATTATATATATCATTATTTTGTATCTAATGGTCACATTGAAACAATTACAGCAAGGTTTAATTTCATTTTTATTAAAACAATATCAATGACATCTAGATATTTATTTTTATGCTAGAAGATATTAATGTAGCTAGTGTTAAAGGGGTCTATATCTATCATCTACCACTGAATCTGCCTTGATTTTCCTTTCCTTTCATTTTGTTTTCCTTTTGTGGCGTTGAATCCGGCTCCGTACACCACCACCCCACCCCGGATGAACTAATCCGCCATGTATTTGGACAATTTCCTCCGTCAACTCTCCAGCGAAAATCTCTCTCTTCTTTTATGGTGTTGAATCCGCCTCATTGTTGTTTCCTTGTTAAAATGATTCTGCTATTCATATGGAAAGAAGCACAGAAAAAAAAAAAAAAAAAAGGGAGGAGAGGGAGAGGAAGGGGGCAGAGGAAATTGGAATTTATGGTCATAGATTTGTTTTTTAATTGTGTGTGTGTGTAAAAGATTTAACATAACTATTTCATTGTTAATTTTAATTTTAATAGAATAAAATAAATATTTTATAATTTGTTTATCATTAATACAAATATTAAGATGACTATTGGGAATTAAGGTTTTGATTTTTCTATGAAAATAAAAATAATATTTCTTTATTTTTTTTGTTTTATTTTTATATTTTTTTCAATACATAAATACTTTTTATCTTTTTAATTAAGAAATAAAAAACGAGAAAAATTGAAAATAAAAGAGAAAAATAATTTCCTGTAATTGAAAAACTCTCTGAAAATGATGGGTGTGATTTTAATGCAAGATTTGCTATATATCAAATTCCATGTTTTCTATAAGCTGTTTGGTATCCATTTTTTATTACAATTAAATTTAATTATAATATTAGTTTTAAATTCAATTGAAAGATAAATTAAATTTAAATTCTTAAAAGATATAGAATTTAATTTATTTTGTTATCTATGTTATATTATCATTGTAGTCTTCATTTAATTTTTTCAAATGTCCCTTAAAAAATTAATAAATAAGTATTTTGAAAAGGTTAGTTTTAATAATTTTTTTTATTTATAGTAAGTAAATTAGAGAGGTCGACAATCCATTTACTTTTATACTATTTTTTTGGAGATTGAATATTATTTAAAAATCAATTTTTGACACTTAAAATGATCATAAATATAATATATTTTTAAAACCATTAAATTAAATTCAATTTAGAATATTTGAAACGTGTTATACAATTGATTCTAAATTGCAAATATACATGGAGTGTGTGTGTGTGTTTACTACAGATATTTTCCAATTCATGATGCGGATATACTATATTCCATCATATGCACCATCGAAAATCACTTAATTATTAAAGTCTATATGATTTTTATTTTTTATTTTTAATACATTATTTTCATTTCTCTAAATCACTTAAATAACATGAACTTTAATATAATTATCAATCGACTACAATATCCGTCTAAATTTAAATAGATAAGTATAAAATGATTGATATTTTGTGTGGTTACAATAAGTTCCAATCCATCGTCATTAAAAAAAAAAGTTTTAATATATATTCGGGATGATTGGAATTTTATCATAATAAATTCGTTTATTTCATAATAAATTTATACACTGGTAAATCGTTTATTTCATAATAAATTTTGCTCAAAAAGATATTTATCATGATAGTTAATTTTAAAAGTCCTGAAAATGACTAATGAGTTTCATTTAGGTACTGTATTGCGAAAATAAACAATAAAATGTTGAAATAACTCTTTCCTATTATTTCCACGAAATAAATGGAATATTTACACCTCACCCAAATCAACTTTTTATGTTCTCAGTTGGTTTAACTGGGAAACAAATTTTTTTAAAAAATCAAACAAATTAATTGTAATCTAAACATGGAAACTGAAACGGATTTGCCATGAATTAGAATCAAAGCCCCATAAATTCAATGCTATTTACAGCTTAAAAATCTTCGGGAAAAGATATTCAACGATTTTTAATTTAGATCTCGAAATAATTAGCCAGTTTTCAATAATGCTGTTATAAAGGGCTAGGGATTTGCCATCATACATCTGCACTTTTAATTTATTGTTGGTAGAAGGGAGAAAGAAAACAATGAATTTTCTTGCCTGGCTTCCCCTTTTCCTTCTTGTCAATTTCTTGCATCAACCTACCACGCTGGTAGGGGCCGATCTTATACAAGAAACTTGCCAGAAAACCAGGTACCCTGCTCTTTGCGTGAAAACCCTAAAGTCAAACCCGCGAAGCTCTACTGCTGATGTCAAAGGACTTGTTCATATAATGCTAGAGGCTAACTTGGCAAATAGTAAACGCACTTTGGCCACAGTAAGCAAACTGCTTCAAGAGTCTAGGGATAAAGCCGTGAAGAAATGCCTCGACGTGTGCGTAGAGGAGTACGACACGGTTGCCAGTGATGATTTTCCTACTGCAATACAAAGTTTTGAGAAAAATGATCTTGGCACAGCAAAAATTCATGTAAGCGCTGCTTTTGATGCTCCAGGGAACTGCAGAGACACATTTTCGGAAGTTCCAGGCGTTCAAGCACCACCTGATTTGACCAAGCTGAATGATTATTTTGAGCAGCTCTCTATAACAGCTCTCATAATGTTAAACAATCTCGGTTGATGCAACCTTTTTGCCAATAATACAATGTTCCATGCCGGGCCGCCGGGCCCTAGAATTAGAATAATTTCACTTCGTCTTTAGGTCAAATATTGCACTGGTTCATGTTCATTTAAACGCAGTCATATTTGATATTTAGCAATATTAATCGTGATTATCTGCAATTAATTACTTTCTTTCTGGGGCTTCGGTTCGTTTCCATGTCTGAAATAGACACGGCCTCTCTATTTCACACATTGCACTGTTGGACTGGAAAATAAGGACTTTCTCTCTAGATCAGGTCTTATCATGTTATAATTAAGTGACATTATTTTTCTTGTTTAAATGAACATGCATGAACAAGAAAAACTAGTAACAATATATATATATATAGCTTAATTGTTGTTAATAAATAATATAAAATTTCTTGTTAGCATTTGTACATGTAGAAAAACATTTTAATTAAAGAGCAAGAGGGATGATACTAAGTCCCACAAACTAAAGTCAAGCCAATTACTGTGGGATGCTTCTCTTATGTGTACTCTTTTTTTTATTATTATTATTTCAATTTACCAAATTGAAAGGGAGCCCAAAAGCTGTGCTTTGAAAATGTGAAATTTCTCGAAACAAACAAAAAGAAAACAAAAGATGAAACATAAATAATGGATCAATTAAGCTAAGCCCTCTCAAAGACTTGTTTAAGAATAAGAAAGAGGTAAATATCATGGAATAAGGTTTGATCCTATTTATAGGGATTCCATAAATATTCCATTTCAAAAAAAAAAAAGTTTGAAACAATTGGGATTTTTTTGGAGATTGGATGCGGTTACTAATTCATGATCTGGCATGTACAGAATGAAAACGAGAATTTTTATGAAAGCCTTTCATTTGCTTCTCTTCGATGGAAGTTTTATTTTCCCAGAATGTATCCTAATTTTTTACCTAATTCTTCTTCTGATGATCGATTCAACCTCTGATAAAAAAGATATGCCTTAGTTATATTTCATCTCTTCAACAAGTTTAGCAATGAGTATAATGGCCCTACTGTTCCGATGGAGAGAAGAACCTATGATTAGCTTTTCGAGAAATTTCCAAACGAACAATTTCAATGAAATTTTTCAATTTCTTATTTTACTATGTTCAACTTTATATATTCCTCTATCCGTAGAGTATATTGAATGTATAGAAATGACTATAACAGAGTTTCTCTTATTCGTATTAACAGCTACTCTAGGAAGAATGTTTTTATGCAGTGCTAACGATTTAATAACTATCTTTGTAGCTCTAGAATGTTTTAGTTTATACCCATACCCATTATCTGGATATACCGAGAAAGATGTACAGTCTAATGAGGCTATTACGAAATATTTACTCATGGGTGGGGGCAAGCTCTTCTATTCTAGTTCATGGTTTCTCTTGGCTATATAGTTCGTCCGGAGGAGAGATCGAGCTTCAAGAAATAGTGAATGGTCTTATCAATGCACAAATGTATAACTCTCCAGGGATTTCAATTGCGCTTATATTCATCACTGTAGGAATTGGGTTCCAGCTTTCCCCAGCCCTTCTCATCAATGAACTCCTGACGTATATGAAGAAGTGTGGTTCATTCGAAAAACATTTAAGAGAAATTAATTCAAGTGTATGAATTTTTTATTTATTTATTTATTTTTATAAGAAGTTATAGGATTTTTTTAAAGGGCACCAACAAAATAGAGGCTTGTTTCTCAACAAAATTAGTGCCTAAACATATGTTCAGACATGGATTTATGCCATTAAGCTATGGTATTATGCCTTCAATTTCAAAGTCCGCAAATAACAGTACAGGAAGCTGTAGAAATCCAAGCGGATGCAATGGATAGCCAGCCACAAGATTCCAAGTAAAGTTCTGATGAATGTCATATGCAATTTGATCAAACCTGAGGAGGTGACATAAATGCATTCGGCTAGCAAATGAATGGACGGACACCCAATCAGACATCATATCATTCACCGATATTATAAAAGTGTTCATAGTCTAAAACTGGTTAAATTGGATGGATTTGAAAATCAAGCAGATGAAATACTCTTCGTAGAACGTATAGGAAAGGTTTTTACTACTGAGGCACTGATCCTAGCATCATCAGATGGGATTTGCTTGCAAGGTTTGACTCACGTAAGCTCAAACCAGACAAAGCAGAACGGTACTCACAATTTGGAAGCAGTAGCGCCCCTGTCATGTGAAAGGAAGTGTACTTACAAATTTGTGGAAGTTCAGGATATGAAGGAACTGTATATCAAACGTGTTCATATGGCTCTGAAAACAATTTATGTACACTGTTAGACTACTTTTCAAGTTAGCCACCTATTTTTAGTCCATGATGCCCTGTAGAATCTACAAGGCAGAGGTTTATTCTTGTAAACAATGAGGGCACCGGTTTGTCTGAACAACACTATATGACATGGTTTCCTCTATGTTGTCAGAGTTTCAGTTACTCGAGAGTTCAGAAATTGAAAAGGAAAATTGCGCTGATTTGTTATGTTTTGACATCGAAGAAGGTATGGTGCTTTAAAGCCTGCCCCCGGCTTTCTATATGTAAATATTAGTGATTGATAATAGTTCTTGTTTCACTTTCTGGGTGCTGTTATTGGCTTCTACTTTTTTTTTTTTTCAACTTGAGCTCATTTTGATATGCCATTTATTATGATTAACTTTGTCCAGTATGTTAGCCAGCAAAAGAAAGAAACTTACAGGCTAAATGATTGCGAAGAAATGAAAAACTTCCATGGATTCAAAAAGCGACAACAATCTAACCTACTGACATGAAATTAGTGGAAATAAGAAGAATGCAAACGCCTATTATAACAAAAGTAGCAGAAATCCAAACTTTTACCCTTCCTTAATCCGAAAGAGGATAGATATTTGTATCTCAACAAGTGGTTTAAATTCTTTAGAAATCGTTAATAGGAAGTCACTCATGTCCACCACTGCCACTATAGATGTTATCATACAATGGCAGCTATGGCAGCTCTGATCAATGGACCAGGCCAGTAGAACCACTGATGCACCATCAGAAGCATCGATTGCTAAAATGTTGGCACCATCCATGAAGTCCTTGCAATAGGTGCAGTTATGCCCAAACTTCCTCTCTTTGGATCCTCTGCTGTGGCATACAAGGTGTAGACAAGTCCAGAGGCCACCACAATCTCACACCTGATGATAGCGCATTTTAAATAAATAAGAAACGAATGCAAACCGTGTCCATAGGTCCAGTATGTTATTTTCCATCTTGAAGGAGTCAAATCAAGAGGATGAAATCCTCTCGGAAGAACGTACAGGAAGGGTGGCCACCGTTGAGCTCACTAACTAGCATCGTCAGGTGGGATTTGCTTGTGAAGTTTGACTTAGGCATCTTCAAACCAGCCAAAGAACAGAAGACACAACTTGGACGTCGCAGCACCCAGCAACGTGAAAGTAAATGTTCTTATAAATTCGAGGAAGTACAGGATATGAAGGAATGATGTCATCGTTTCGTGCTTAAAGCCCTGTTCTTATAATTTGTCATGTTTTTCACTTTCTGGGTTTTGGTATTGGTTTCTTAACTTTTTTTCACTAAAGCAATTCTCTGATATGATTAAGTTTGTCCAAGGATGTCAGCCATCAAAGGAAAGAACTTTCATGCTAAATTAATGATTTCATAGAAAACAAAGCATTTCCATTGATCCAACGGGTAAAAGGCAATTAAACAGGGTACCATCCACTTCTATAAAACAAGTGGAAACAAAAATCATACAAACAACAACATCAAAACTACCAGAAATCCAAACTTTATGCCTCCTTAATCTATATGGGGAGAGATACTTGTATCTCAGCAAGTGATGATGCGGTTCTTAGAAATCAGTGGTGGGAAGTGGCTCATGTCCACCACTGCCAATGAAGATGTTATCGTAAACAAGGGCAGCAATGGCAGCACCGATGAATGGACCAAGCCAGTAAACCCAGTGGTTGGTCCAAGTCCAGCTCACAACAGCAGGACCAAAAGAGACAGCTGGGTTCATGGATGCACCATCAAAAGCACCACCAGCTAGGATGTTGGCACCAACAATGAAACCAATTGCAATAGGTGCAATAATGCCCAAATTTCCCTTCTTTGGATCCACTGCTGTGGCATACACTGTGTAGACCAGTCCAAAGGTCATAACAATCTCAAAAACTAGCGCATTCCATGCGCCAACCCCAGATGATAATCCAAAAGCTGGAGTTTCCTGCAGTAGAATAAAAAAATTAGAATGGTAACAGAACCTATTTCGGCCTGCTAACATGTTTAAGTATTCTTGGTTGGCATTAAGCTGTTAAGAAAATTTGTATGCTTAAGTTAATCTCTTACCAATCCACCAGTGGCAAATTTAAGTAGCAAGCAAGCAACAACAGATCCTAGCAACTGAGCAATCCAATACAAAATGCTCCTCAACAGTGTGATATTTCCGCCCATAAGTGCACCGAAGGTCACAGCCGGATTCACATGACCACCAGAAATGTTAGCGCCAACCGAAACAGCCACAAAGAGGGCGAATGCATGGGCCAATGCGGCAGCTACTAGACCAGAAGGAGTAGTCGAAGCATTGTCGGTCAACTTGTCTGCCAAGATATCAAGCCATTTAGTCCTTGGCAAGCATGAGGAAGCAAATATAACTTTATCATCCCACTACCAAAAGTGAGCAACTTATGGGGGGAGATGCATTTCTCTTTTCATTTGGAAATTAAAAAAAAAAAAAAAACCATTTTAATTTTCAACCATTAGTTAATTAAATCAGCTTACGTGGTGATAATAATATTACTTTGTTTGTATCATTATATTACCAAGTGTCACCTGGTCATTCGATGAACAAATCTTACGTAATATTAATTATTCCAAAACAATGATGATTTAATTAACCCATCGTGTAATTTGATCTTTAATCCAAATTAATATGTAAATAAAGTTAATTGCAAAACAATAAAAACATATAATTAGAGTTGACATCTTACTGAAAGCCATGCCAGATCCTGAACCGGCAAATACAAAAATAAGCATGGAGATGAACTCTGCCAATGCAGCCCTAAGTGCATCTGGGTGGCTTGCCTCTCTAGGTGTTCCAAATGCTATTCTATTGATAGGCATTTTGTTGAATCTGAGCTTAGTTTCTACTTTCGCTGAAAGCACGAAGCACTGTATTTGATTTTTTAGGAGCTCTCTTGTTGCTGTTCCTTCTTTAATAGCTAGTCTCGAGGGACACTTTCCCTTTATATATACCTGAAATAACGGCTAAGGAACTGGTCCAACCGGTTACCCGGTAAAACCATGGAGGAGGGAGGAGTGGAGAACGACTAGGGAGGGGCACTTGATTGGCGGAATGACGGTAACTTTACAGCTAGTGAAGGCGACTTTTGGGTGGATAAGATTGTAACACGTTTGTGGTGGAGATTGAATGTAGCTTGGAGAGACATCTGGAATAGCCGACCAACAGAGGTGGCTGGCGGGCCCACTTGCCTAATGGTGTCCTACGTTAGTGCCTTGTCACTAGCTAAGATCTTATTATCTTGTGGTGTGGTTACCGCGATTTGGACGGCGAGATTTCGAGTTGGGACGTGGACCGACCTTTGAATATTCAAAATCAAATGTCTGTCGTTTTAGGTGATGGGCTTGTGGGACCTTTTCTTCGGGCCCATCAGTATTACTGTAGGCTGACTGTTCTTAATCTCTTGACTCTGAATTATTATTTTTTATTCTTTTGGGTATTATCGGTGGAAAGGGAGCGTTATGAATCTATATCGACAAATTTTTTATTTATTTATATTTTATCTGGATGGCCACAATAATCTCGAATTAATATTAAAATATTAAAAATTAAATATCTTGTTGTTAAATCTTGAGTTACAATTTACGTCTAAATTCATATTTTATGGAATTGTTTTTCCCTCGTGAAATATGCATGTTTATATCTATCCAAGTATATAGTTTAAACCCTCCAGTATTTTTTTTTAAAATTATATTTGAAAAAAAAAACTTATGATTATGTTTTCACTTTGGTTCCAAGCATCCCTAACTTATACTGTTGATAAAGTAATTAACACGTGGAAATAATAATAATGTATACTGTGGAAAAAGGGGTCCAACATCAATAATTTGCACCATCACTGTAGAGCAATCGGAAGAAAAGGCGTGTAAGCAAATAACTCAACCTTGCAGATCAATGCCATGCAGGACTGCCCCTCTCGGAGTCTCCATGATAATTGACTCTCGTAGATTTTGTCTGAGGAATCGGATGATTGATGATCGAGCCGAGAGAACAAGATGCAGGAGTTGATTAGTTCAGTAGCGTTTATGTACTTACAGAATATTTTTTTTTTAAATTAATATGAGTTTTCAAACTAGCTTTGTATATATCTAAAAAAACTCGAAATTATAACTGTTAAAAATCAAACAGGGTTAAGTAAGGTTTTCTTTTGTAAGCTTCGATGCTGGCAAGTGGGATGAACAGAAATCTTAGGACCCACGTTTGAAAACCCGTGTGGTTGTTCACAGTAGGAGATGGAGGAGACGGCTTGGATTTCCCAGCAGGGTAAGAGAGAATTATTGAGAGGAACAGTGCTTGAAGAGCGAATATTGATTGGATAGCGATGAGTGATTATTACTTGCACAAACTTCTTATTTTACTAATTTCTATATCCAAGCGTTGGGTTGTAAAGAGAAATAATCCAGTTTGAGTAACTCGAGATCGTAATATCAATGAGGTGGTGAATTACGCTTTGTTGATTTCATGCTTCTGTTAAAGAGTTGATTATTTGCCTTTTGGGGTGGTTTTATTTATTTATTTTAAGGAGATCACTGCTCTATGATTTATAGCTTAAAGCTCCAGCTAGGGTTATCAGATAAGAATTGATATATAATTTATATTATTTTTATGCCGACAAAGGCATATGATAGTATAAGTTAATCCATTAATTACTACTTATTTATATAAATCCAATATAATCTACGTCTACGTGAACATGTGGTGGAGAACTTTTGTCATTGTTTTTACTTTTAGGCTGCCATCTAATTAAATAATCCAAGCGCCTCATATTTAAACAATTCAAAAGGATTAAAGCTGGCCGACTTTTAAAAACTATCCACGCCGGACGTTGAAGGCGCCAGGTGACGACACAACTTTCCCTTTAAAATTTGCCCTTCCATCATGCAAAAGCCTCGGCGCAATATATCGGTGACTGCGAGTTTTTTAGTGGTTATTTTTTAAAGTTTTTTTTTTATTTTTAAAATATATTAAATTATTTTTTATTTTTTAAAATAATTTTTGATATCTGTACTTTAAAAATATAAAAATACTAAATTTTTAAAGAACATCATTTCAAATACGTTCCGAAACCACCTCTTTTTTTTTTTTTAGATTAACGTGGGTGTCTGGGCCAGTTTGCGCGCACCACGACTAATCCCACGGGCCCTGAAGTTAACGACCATGTAAGCCTCCAGTGGCCATCATATGAGCAACCAAGGACTCGAACCTGAGACCACATAGGGCCGAAACCACCTCTCTTAATCTGGCTAGTAAGCTTTATTTTCTGTTCTTGTGACGAGGTCCCATTTTGAAGTCAAGAAGCAGAGGCAGCCTTCAAGAAATTTTGTTTGCATATCACTCTCATTGATTATTTTTATCATGTGATAAATTAAATCTATGAGCACCATTCAAATAATTATGTTTTGTTTGCTGCCGGCAAAGGACAACATCAACTCTCATTATTGGACCGACCATTTCTTTCATGCCCCAAAATTTATGTGTCGCCTCCATCATCTCCCATCACTCGCCATGATTGAGATTCGTCCTTTCTTGCGTTCTTCTAGCTGCTTCGTCTCTCCGTTGTCACCAACTCTCCACTGAAGAACTCCACTGGATTTTGTCACAAACATTTCTGTGGGTTGGGCTCCTACTTGTGAGCCCAAATTCATACACAAAGCGGGCTAAATGCAATAATTTCCCCCCCACCCCTCTGGCAATTTATAGTTTTAACCCTAAAACTAGAAAAAACATTAAACTTTAGCCCCTCAAGAAGAAATTTCCTAATCCAGGCCCTTAGAAAAATCTACTGCTCCGCTAGCAGGTGGAAGTTGGCTTAAAAATATTTTTATAGCTAGCTTGTAATTACAGTCTTCACTAGAGCATTACTTCTCAAAACAGTGGAAAAAAAAATCATTATGCTTAAAGTGACCAGCTCTATATGTCTTCAAAGCAAATTTTTCGAAACCCAGCAAGATAAATGGCAATGTCGGTGAAGGTAAGGCCATTAGTAAGCCCATTAAATTCCTCCTCTTTCTTCATGATCTAAAAAATATGCAATGGCCGTGGCCTTGTCAAAGAACCTCTCATGTCGGTCCATGGTCATAAGGCCTTTGAATTGTATTAATCCAATAGACTAAAGCCCAAACACATAATCCATTCGGTACCTGTACTATCCAATATCCATTCATTATTTTAATCCAAATCCAAAAGGGATAAATACCAAAAAAAAAAAAAAAAAAACAGAGAGGGAAACTATAGCCTCTGCATGACCACAGGCTGCATATCACATCAAGAGCCAAACCACACTATCCAGTATTTATCACCTTATGAGAGGCTAGAGCCGCCGCTTCTTGTAGTCAACAATGGCAATATTTTCACTCTCATTGAGTTGGGCTTCCACTACCTTATCCCAAAAGGTCAGTGTCAATTTTCTCCTCACATTACGGTTCATCTTCCTCTCACATCTTTGTTGTGAAAGCTAATTCTTGTATATTTTATCTCTCCCTCTTTCCAGTTAAGTGTCCCTGGTTCAAATGAAATATTGCCTAGAGTAGCAGCATTTTCTGGCAATAACTCTGTAACATGCACGGTGGAGGCAACCGTCAATGAAGAAAGTAAGATACCTTTTTAATGTATTCTCTTCAAATTCACTGCCAGTACCATGGTAGAGTGTGTAGAGTCAGACACCGTCTCAACACGGGAATCGTGTTTGCTGTCCACTGGAATACACATAATCACTGATGGATTTGACTTCACCTCCCAGGATTAGGATATTTTGCTTGAACTACGCAAATCATCTACGAGTTATCTTCCTAATATATGAGCACTGTCATGGGGTTTTCGAACAATTATTGAATAAACTTTTGTCTTATATTGCCATTTTATTGTAATCTATATAACCAACTCATGCCCCTTATGTTGCTCGATGCTATCCATGTGATATAGGCAATTGCAAGAGACGCCTGCTACTGCTAGGAGTTGGAGCGCTAACGACAAGTTTAGTCCCAGCAAATTTCCTTTTTGCTGAAGGTAATTATAGACTGGTAGTTATCTCTATCTATTAGCGGCTAGTGTGCAAATGACTTGTTGAACCTTTCTCAATTGTGGCACTGTGTAGAGATACCAAAGAACTACACATCTTTTGTGGACTTTGAAGATGGGTATTCATATTATTACCCCTCAGACTGGATAGTAAGTTATGCAATCATATGATACTGTGTAAATATGAAGTTTAGCTCTCCAAGACTCAACAACTTCTCTTGTCCATTTCTTAGGATTTTGACTTCAGGGGACATGATTCTGCATTTAAGGACAGAACGAAGCAATTGCAGAATGTTAGGGTGAGATTTATACCAACCGAGAAAAAAGACATTCATGAATTGGGTCCAATGGAGGAGGTAGAAAGATTTTAATTTCATTCCCTTTTCATGTCATTAAAGCCTAAGCACGGTACTTGACATGCTTTTCGTATGTCAGGCTATATACTTTTTGGTGAAGCACAGGTATGCAGCACCAAATCAAATGCCAACCATATATAGCATGCAGGAGGTTGTATCATTGCCTATCCTTTCAGTTTATTGATTCCTATTAGCTGAAAATACTTCCTTCCTTCCAAATCTGGCTATGATTAGACCCTCTTAATGCTTGCTGATGTCCTACTTCCTGCGCCAAAGATTTTGAGTTGCTCTTTGCTAAGAAAATCAATGACCTGTCATTCTTCTGTGAAGTATGACAGTCACATGCAGCAAGAAATTATGAACGTGAAACTTTCAAATTTTCTTGAAAACGAGGTGTATAACTTCATGTGAATTAGCTTGTGATGATGGATTTTAATTTGAGAAAAGTTCCAGCTTTTGGTCAGTGGAGACATTCTCTACTGGCACACTGAATCTCTTTGATGGCTTTCTTCTGAATGCAGAAAACCGTAGAGGGAAAAAACTACTACACCTTCGAGTACGAGCTTACATCTCCAAACTACTCAAGTGTTTCATTTGCAACCATAGTTATTGCCAATGGTAAGTATCGTATCACTTGAATTGCTACCATGTGCCGACAGAAGTGAAGGAAACCGTGTAAGACGTAGGAAAAAGATATAGATGAAAGTGCTTTTCAGAAACTGGATTGTTCAATGGTTGTATATCTGTACAGGGAGATTTTACACTCTGATAGTTGGCGCAAATGAAAGACGGTGGAGAAGATATCGCAGTCAGCTTAAAGTGGTGGCAGACTCTTTCAAGGTGCTTGATATCTAAAATGCTATACTGGTTCGTGTTGAACGAGAAATTTTCATGTGTAACATGTATATACTTGACTGGCAAATTTTTGGAATAAGAATGCTTTTATTTATTTGCTTGGTCTTCGCTTGACTCTTGCCTTGGCTTGGTTTGGCAATAAAACTGACGATGATGCTATCGTGCGCGCCTATATTTATTGTGACTGCAATTGACATGGAAAAAGGTGAAGCTACAGCCTACATGAACACCGAATGACTGATATAAAATCTTGTGGAAAATGAAATTGTCCAATACTAGGTTCAGGGCGGGCAGGCTGTTTTCAGAATCAAATCAGTCAGACATCTGAAAAACATGCAATCCTGGGAAAACATTCATTACGATGTAATGAGCAGTAGGTAAATGCAGAAAGTGAAATTCCTACATATCCCTCATCGAATTTATCATAGTTAAGTTTCTAAGCATCAGATATATATCCATCCTAATAATAAACAGCATCAAACATCCATTCTGAGAAAAGAAAAAACAAAACATCAAACATCGTATTGGTTTCCTGCAAAAACATAACAATGGCGCCTATCTAATTGACAAACAACCGATTAAAAGCCAGCCAGTTGATTCATGCCAGTAAAAGTTAAACAGATTACAATCTAACCACGTGGTTATATACAAAGATTACAACAAGTTTTCTCACCCCTTTTCCTATTCTAAACTTTCAAGTTCACAGTTGTAAAATTTACAGTAAACACACCCAAGCTAGTCAGTTGCATAAATTCATCAAGGAGGGAAATACTAACGACGGAGAACAAAAACCAAGAAGCACACCCCACTAGGACTAGAATTATCTCCTCTGCCCGATCTCTTACTAATGAACAAATCAATCATGGAAACAAAACCAAAACATAACGCTTCCCTCCAAAAAGAATATGGTATCTAGCCCCAAGAGCATGTTCTCACCAGCCAACAAAAATCCAAGATCCCTATATCTAGATCCTACATTTGAACAACATAGCTAGCACTGCCACCATGCAAAAGAATGTTACAAGCTTCATCATTCTCATTAGCTTCTTGTGCACTCTGGAAACTCCAACCAAATAATATTCAAGGCACCCTGGCAGATATAAATGTTTCCGGCAATTTAAGATGGCCCAGGATAAGAACTATACAGAAGAACCAAATACAAATTTCAACAGTGTAAACCAAACCTTAAATTAGTCGATGTTGACGCAAACCCTTTCCAAAGTGAGGCTGCATCAATCTGACATACAAACCATTCTTTGCCATCAAAGAATTATGGGTCCCTTCCTCAACAATTCGCCCTCCATTTAGAACCACAATGTTATCAACATGCCTCATCATTGCCGCTCTATGAGCTATCAGAATGGTAGTTTTGTTTCCCATAACCAGAGTATCTAGTGCCTCTTGTACCACACGACTTGATTCAGATTCAATGGATGAGCTGGCTTCATCCAATAACAAGATGGGTGCATTCTTGAGCACTACTCGAGCAATTGCAATTCTCTGCTTCTGTCCTGGGGTAAGGTCCACGCCCCTCATTCCCACATGGGTGTCATAACCATGAGGCAGGCTACTGATGAAATGGTGAGCATTAGCAATTCTAGCAGCCTCTTTCATCTCAGCTTCACTTGCATTGTGCCTGGCATATATAATATTTTCTTTTATAGTTGTTGAAAAGATAATTGGTTCCTGCTGAACAAGACCTAG